>NC_056046.1:8862388-9170954 GCF_004379255.2 Salvia splendens
GTAAATGGCAATGTACCTATAACATTTATGACTGTTAAAGTGAAAAGGCAAAAATCATTTCCACCACGTATATATATATATATATATATATATATAGAATATAATACTGGGAACAATCAAATTGAATGCATCTAATATGAATAGACCAATTACCGATATAGTGTCCCTTGTCCATTCAAATATTTCTTAACTAGTTAGGCAGATAAGATTGGAAAAAGTAAAAAAAAAGTTTGATTTACTAAATATACATTCAATTTTGATTGATAACATAAATAGACTTAATGGTATCATATTGACCATATAACTATTTATGTATAGGCTGATTATAACATTGAAATGATTGATTGAGAATCCGCATCTACATCCACCAATGAAAGCTGGCACATAGCTAATTAATCATACATATCTCAAAAAACTATCTCTATTTATTTGATATTCATGATTCCAATATTCCTTCTAATACTTCTGTATATTTTACAATTCAAATATGCATGAAACTACATAAAAAAATAAAAAATTGTCATACCCGTGTTAGAAAACCTTGAATTTGTTGGGCTGCGATTTATTTTGTTCTACAGTTTTGAACTTTGAATGCACATTTTAGTCGTTACTTAATTATAGCATTGACTTAGCTAATTAAGTAGCGTCTAGGATTTGTGTCCTTGGACAGTGAGGTGGTCAAAATTATGTGCTGCTTTTATTTTTCTTTTTAAGACTTGGATATTTGAGCTCATCTATTAAGATTTCAGAGATTCTTTTTTTGAAATATTCATTGTTTGAAAAAGGTAGGATGAACTATGACCAGGTGAGGAATTCCAAGAAACAAGTAACCGATACAATTAAAATTTAAAAAAAAGCTTTAAGTTAAATTGTAAATAATTATGTCACATTTAAGATACTAGTATAGTAATTCACTAATTTGGTACACGAATTATTAAAAGTCTATGTTATGGGGTGGACATCTGCATTAAGTATTTGAATCGTCAATTAGGGTTTTGTTCAAAATTTAGTACACTATATTTAATTAGAATCCATATCTTTTTATTGTAATTTATTAATTATAATGAAGATTTAATTGGAGCATTTGGCTGTAAGCGTATCTCTTAATATAATATTTAGTGCTTATATTGCGTATTTAGTGTATAAAATTAGGCTCATTAAACACAATCAAATAAAAAAAATATTCGAAAAATACTTATAGTTGGACAAGAACAATGTCGTAAGTAATACAGAGGTGTCGAACCCATACACTGTAAAGTTCCTATAAAATAAGATAAAATATGAAAGAATTTGAATTAAACCAAATAAAAGTAAATTTAAAATCATGAAGAACATAAGCATATGGAAAAACTACAAGAACTACTCTTAACATTCTTCGGATCGTGTCAAAACATGCAGTAGACGTCAGATTAAAACGGATAAACACTATTAATTTGCCCTAAACTATCCACTGAACTATTTTAGATCTAGAGTAATACTTATATGATCTTTTTATTGCTCCTAAATCCAAATTAAAGAGGGATAAGATTATAGGTAATTACTGTAATACTATTTAATTGCAAACATAATAACAAAAATAAAATAAGAACCATATAGAGGAATTAAATGCAAGTGTGGTACACGAACATCGCACACAAGTTTGTCGTACGATTACAAGCCACACGGCCCAGGTGCATTTGTGCGGCTGGGAGACGCAAATGAGACACAATTCGTGTGGCTCGTCATCCAGGCACACAATCCGTGTCATACTTTCTAGACTCCGGCTCGCATTGCACGGTGACGCCACTTTGAACCAGGGTCGTGTGGTCTATCTAACATCCCACGTGGTTCGTGTCTTAAGTCTTGTTTTGGGGTTTTGCATTTTTCTTGGTCCAAACTTCATGTACTCTACATTCTCGAGCCACGACTTACTAGATTAAATTGTGATAAGAATGAGTCCATAAAACACTAAAAAAATAGCATAAAATCTAAGAGAATTCATTATTTAACCTTCTAAATGAATTTATAATTTAATGATAGATGACAAAAATAAAAAATGCCTGGCATATATATAATGGAGTTTTTGATAAGTTGCCATTTTTGCCTGTTTATTACACACACTTTTGAGTTTCTTTCACATTGTTTTTCTTCATATTGCAGGTTTCATGTGATGCAAGTTCTATTTCTTCATTTGGTCACATTCCACCAAATCTTTATTATTATTAGTTATTTTAAGAGACACAAATGTTGTTTTGAGTCATGTGATGAGCACGTTAGCACAGATAGGTTGTTCGATCCATTCGCCAAATCACATTGTTAATGTGCTACAAAATTAAGTCACATGCCTAAATTATAAAGCTAAATCTTGTAACCATTGATACGGTGTCAAAGATTCTATCAAGCATATAATTAAATCACAGTACAACACTAGTATATATATACGTGTGAACACAACACTTTTACATTTCGAAAGAACGATGAAATTTAACAAACGAACAAATCACAGTCTATATGATATAGCAAATAAATTGAATTATAATTGTGCATGAGAATTGAGATTCGTATACTCCTATCAATCAACTTAAAAATAAGAAGCTGAAAATCGATTAAAACGACGTATAGTGTATATGTACTCAATATATAAAATGTGTCTGCACTATGAAAATACTATTACTATCAAACTACATTAATAAATATTATTATTATAATACTTTCACAAGTACAAATACTGTATACATTAAAATATTAAATAAAATGCTATAATAATTTGGCCATAAAAAATCTTATAACACCAATCCATATGTATAATCTTAATGCCTACTATGTAGTAGTACTATATTCTTCATTTTTGAACCCTTTTCCCCCAAAAAATAAAATCTACTGACATTTTTAATTCAAAAACTATACAGCGAGCCTGAATTGGAAACATTGATTAAATTAGTGTCATAAACTTTTAATCAGAAAATACAAATATCCCATTGAACATTTTTTGAGAAAGTAGAGAACATTATAATAATTCGCGATTTTTCTAAAAAGTTAAGCCAAACAATATCGCAAACTTTTCATCACAAATTTCTCCGCCGATTATTTAATATCAATACAATATTAACAAAGTGAAGATGTGGAGAAAATGGGTTCAAGCGAGTCGATAACACACGTGTGGCAACCGAGATAGCCGATGGAGAAGAAGCAAACCCTAGCTGTAACAGCCCCACACCACCTCCCCTCATTAAAAACAAAATCACGAAAATAAAATAACACAAACATAAAGAAAAAGAGACGAAAAACAATCTACAACGTACGTATTCAATAATATTAAATCAAAAGAATCTAAAAAACTTGATTGCAATAGAATAGAAGCAAAATTCTTCATGCTTTGCTACCAGTCAATGCACAAACTATTACACTTCTATATAATATAATAATTCTATTGTGATTTTGCAAATTAGGTACAAATTTTCTTTGCTATTAAAACCAGATTAATAATTGGGTTAAGTCCTTGCAACCTAAGATAGAAAGATCCTCTTTTTAGCCGTTTCAAATGTAAATTAGATTTTTTTTACCATCTGCCTGAATAAATCGCCTGTGTTAAATCGGGGAAATTTACATATATAAAGGGAAAGGGGAGAAAGAGAGAGAGAGAGGAGAGAGGGGGTCCTCAAAGAATATGCCCCAAAGCCAAAGCCCAAAGCCTTTGCTTTGATTTTGCAGAGAGAATCCAAAGGATTTCTCAAACAAGAAGGCCAAGAACTCAACTGCTTCCACACACCAGCTTAAATACAGATAGATAAAGAAAGAAAGAAAAAGAATAGTATGCATAGATACCTCTGAAGGGGAGAGAAACAAATTTGCTAGTTTCTTCTCTCTGCTTATCCAACACACATGTAAGCTCTCTCTCTCTCTCTAATTAATTTGTTGTTTTGAATTGTTATGGGGACTATTTTGTTGCCTATACTGCTTTATTGTGAGTTGTGATTTTTTAGGATGTGGTGAAAAAATTCATCCCCTTTTTTGGACTGTTTGATAGATCTAATTTTGATTTTGTAGTAAGTGATGTAGGGAAACCCATGCAAGATTGAATGCCTTTGCTTTTGCTTTCTGCAAAATTGGAGAAATGGGTATTGGTTGATCTGATTTTTGAGATCTAATCTTAAGTGATTTCTGCTTTGGGGTTTCTGCACGTTTGTTCAATTGATCAAAGTTTGAATCTTTATGGTGTTTATCAGTCTGGGCCTTTTCAATTTCTTGAGTAATTTTTCTGCTTCATTATTCGTTTGGATTAAAGTTTGAATCCTTATGGGGTTCTTCAATCTGGGCCTTTTTCAGTTTTCTGTAATTTTCCTCTTTCATTATGCATTTAGATTAGTTCTAATAGCTTTTGTGAAACGATCAATTTTTTTATTTGTGTGTGTGAAATTGAGTAGCTATTTTGACCCTGATTAACCGGTTATGATTATTATTGAAATTGGTGTATTGAAGAAAAGTTATCCCACCTCAGATATTCCTTTTCTTGAACAATACTTTTTGTTGAGAATTTGAATGGATGAATGGAACAGACTCTTGGTAAATATTTCTCTATTTCTGTATGTAGATGAGTTCTCTGTAAAAGACTGTTTCTTGATTTTTTACATTCTGATTAGGGATTTATGGTTTTTGATTATTTGACAGTGGAGTGTTTTCTAGTCTAAGAAAAGAAAGGAAGGAAGGAAGAAAGAGGATTTGTATTTATTTTAACTGAGGAAATTGCTCCTTTTGGGGGTTTGCATCCAACGATATGCTGGAAAACCGGGCTTGTTTGGTGTCGAGGGACTATTCACGTAGTTGTGAGCGAAACGCCAGTTGGCCTTTCGTGAGTTTGAGGTTGGAGAAGGCTGAGATTCCGCAGACAAAGCGGCCACTAAGCGATATAAATAGAGGTGAAGAGATTGAAGTTGGTGTTGTGAAGTTTCCTAAACTATCCACTGATCAAATGGATTCTACTTCACCGATCGGTGGGATGGTAACCGCTGCCCTGGCTCAATCTGCCTCGGAGTCTAGGAGTAGGCGGCACGCAGGTGATAATTCTAACATGACTTCATTAATTGGTGCCATTGGTCGCGACCTCTCCATTAGTTGTCTGATCAAGTGCTCGAGAGCTGATTATGGGGCGATTGCATCCTTGAATCGGAGCTTTCAGTTGCTTATTAGAACCGGGGAGCTGTATCGACTGAGGAGGCAGAATAAGGTGGTTGAGCATTGGGTCTACCTGTCGTGCCAGCTCTTGGAATGGGAGGCGTTCGACCCTAGCCGTCGCAGGTGGATGCGCTTGCCAAGGATGGACCCTAACGATTGTTTCGTGTTCGCAGATAAGGAATCTCTGGCGGTTGGAACTGAGCTTCTTGTTTTCGGGAGGGATCTCATGTCCCACGTGATTTACCGTTACAGCTTGCTAACAAACACGTGGACTACAGGGATGAGAATGAACGCGCCTCGTTGCTTGTTCGGGTCTGCCAGCCTCGGGGAGATCGCCATCTTGGCCGGTGGTTGCGACTTGAATGGCAGCGTCCTCAAATCAGCGGAGCTCTACAACTCCGAGTCGGGGACGTGGACAACGCTCCCGAGCATGCACAAACCGAGGAAGATGTGCTCTGGGGTGTTCCTCGACGGGAAATTTTACGTCGTCGGAGGGATCGGAGGAGCGGACAACGCCCTTCTCACATGCGGAGAGGAGTACGACTTGGCTACTCAAACCTGGACTGAAATACCTAACATGTCCCCGGTGCGTACGGGTGCGGCAAGAGATAACGAGCCACCTGTTACATCCGAGGCGCCACCATTGATCGCTGTTGTAAATAATCAGTTATACGCTGCGGACTATGCGGATATGGAAGTTCGGAAATATGATAAAGATAACAGGGCATGGGTGACGGTAGGGCGACTGCCTGAACGCGCTGATTCAATGTACGGGTGGGGTTTGGCATTTAGGGCGTGTGGTGATCGGCTTATGGTTATTGGGGGGCCGAGGAATGCTGGTGAAGGATTCATCGAGGTGAATTCGTGGATTCCGAGTGAAGGTCCACCAGAGTGGCATTTGCTTGATAGGAAGAGGTCTGGCAGTTTTGTGTATAATTGTGCTGTAATGGGGTGTTGAAAAGTTACGATCGATCGACTCTGGGGACTCTTGTGCTTGGAACGGGCGAGCTGCATCCACGGCTAATGGGGTAATTTATCAAAAGTTTTAATTTGGTTTCTGTTTTACTTCTTTTGAATGGGAGGAGGATAGGATGGATTATCATTATCAGATTTACTCAAGATTCAATTGAATGTTTTCTCTGGAAAAGTCCTTCATTATTACTGTTTCTCTTCTTTGTTCCATTTTTTTCTTACTTACTTTGTATGATCTTCTCCCATCAAATAACATGATTTTTCACATATCAAAACATTTTCTCATTCTCTTCATTATACTTATTCTATTTATCTTCTTTTTGTGTGTGCATCGAACTTTCCATTTTCCATTTTAGCAGCATCGTTTGATAACTTGTCTTGAATTTACTTTCGCTATGCGCCATTGGCGATTCATGTGATCAAACATTGTTGACCGGTGTATTAGATAATTAGAGTGCTAGGGCTACTTTTATTTGATTTGTGTGTTAGATCAACGCTAATGCAATTTTGGATATATATGCTTACCACGCGCCCGAGAAGTAGCGATGTTTCCAAATGATAGGTAGCTAGATGGATTCGAGTTTAGATTCGAGTGTTGGATGCTTTGCCTTTGGAACTTAATTTTGGTTTTTCTTTTCTTGATGAATGCGTAGTTATTGCTGTTTGTTTATATGTTGAGATGTCTCAACTGCAGCATTGATATTATTAATTGTGAATACCAAATGTAAGGCATAATAGCATTAGTGGTGGTGAAAGTGTTCACCTAAATCTTTAGTGTAGCAGCATTTTATTCAGGAGTTTGCATTTGAATTATCTATGGTTTCCTACCCACATTCTTACTCCTGATTCCTATAAATCGAGCTCTAACTTTATAGTATTTTCCCCCATTCTTTTCTAATAAGTCGAGTAAAAAGAGTAGGAAACGAAGAGAGTGATTGACAAAATGACTCCATAGAAAAAGATAATCTTGTGGAAGGTGTTAGGCGTTACTACATCCTAAACTTGGTCCCCTCGAGCAATAGCTCATTAGCTTAGGGCATGTGCAATGCCACCTGTGGAATCCAGTCAGACTGGAGGTGGAGGGGAGTCGTCGGGCCGGGATCGGTGGTGCGAACCTAGCTAGTGCGTGACCTGGCCCCCGTCCTGCATGTCCACTTGTCCAGGCCAATTTTATTTTTTATTTTTTATTTTTATTTTTTATTTTTTTGGCACAGTATATCTAAACCAATTCATCATTCTTCTTCCTATTCCTTAAAAACCAGAGCCAATGGGAACCAAACAATTACAATCCCAGCCTTTTCAATGAGAAATTTTCTAACTTGTCTGAAAAAAACGGTATGCAATGAGAGAAGCAATATCTAAAGACAATCGAATACGATCCAGACCCAAAAGCAAAGGCACTGAGCCTTAGTCGAGCAACTTGGATACAAACTAGTTTCTTAAATATGTATATTTATTTTTTAATTATATAGTTTCTTATTATTAAATATGTAATTTTTTATTATTTAAATTTCAAAAAAGTTAAATCTTTTACTCTTTTTTTTTTGGCGTCCATCCTTTATTTGTATATTGAGGCAAGCAAAGGCTCAAGGACTAAAAATGATACTCCTATATGAACTTGGAGATTTAAAAAATGATGAATTTAAAAAGTAAATGGCGGGAGCGGGACTATGAATAATATATGTGGCTAGATTATTGGTGTTTGTGTTAATATTTGAGATACTGACATAACACTTAAAACAATAAAGATCGAACTGAAATTTTATGGTTGCGTGGAATGTCTTTATGCAAGGAAAATAGGTCTCGATTTAATTACCTCTGTTCATTATACTCAAGACTTTACAATAAAATAAAAATATGAAAAAACCAAGAGTGAGGCCATCAATGTGCATTGGGCCAAAAATTCAGATATGGCCGAGTTTGGGTTTATAAGTTGTGTGATTATATTCAAGCTTTTAGTCTCAGAAATAATGGGCCAACTAAGTTGTGATATTGGGCTCGATTGTCATCATTTGCAGCCCAGTTAAAAATACTCTCGCCCCATCTCATAAGTTCTCTAGTATTTAAACGTTATCTAATTTTGCCAGTTTGATTAATCCAATTTTATTCATGGAAATATATCTAATTTTTCTTGGACATGTGACGCAAATCTTATGTTGCAGAATACTATGACATTCTTTATAATAATTAAACAACCATAATAATAATGAAGACGATGATCAACCAAAAATAAATACTATCATTCTAAAATTTAACTGACGATTTCGATTCATATTTTATCATAAACACGTTTTGAGTTTCAGTTCTATTACATTTTATTTTCCTAGTTTATTATATAAGTAACACCAACACAATTTTGATGAATTTAGTACCCTCATCTAAATATAAAATATACATGCTGATGTGTGAGATCTATAAGTAATCATTCCAAGTAAATAATTATACAGGTGAATTATATGTGAAATTGTGGAAATTAAATAATGGTTTTACACGTATGCAAAGCATAATAAAAATAGCTTTCTTTAAGCTAATCATGAGTTCATAACCCCATAATCATGGATTGAGTGGGATGGGTTGTCAATGCTGACCCTCTCCTTTTATCCCAAATTAGGGAATAGTTAGAGAATAAAAGAATCTTATTTTGTAAGATTTAAATCAAGATTACAATCTAAGCAATGAGGTTAGCTAAAGTAGTTTTATTTAGAACAGCTTAATCATCTTGGAATGAACATGTTGGCAGTTGGCTTTAGTAATAAGAAATATACCAACTTGCATTGTGGAAGACACTAAGTATAGCATTTGATGATTTTATTTTATTTTTTCCTTTTACATTTAAGTCGATGAGTGTATCACTACAAATTTGGACTTTTAGAGATATTGTATAACCAATAGACATACTTTAACTTATACAACACTAATTTATTATACGTTGAGAATGATATGTGCAAATATCCTTTACAACATATAGTAGTTGATTATAGGTGTGCTTTGAATAACTCCAATTATAAAATGTTGGTATTTTATTCTTATGAAACTAGGTGAAATTATGTTTCCTATATCGTTATGCTTAGTTGCTTACCAAGTAGCCAACAACATGCTTTCTTTCATGGCTAGCCAATCTCTTTTGCAAATTTGACTGGAAGTTATGAATCTCTCTATTTTATATTTTATTATGGTCGATTTGGAATATTTAGAATAGAATGATCTTTCAATGATTCGAACCAAATTAGAAATTGGAAAAGAAAATATTAATTATTCGTGTTTGCTCATAGATTAGAAGTTGGGGCCCCAGATCTTGGTTTTCAACTAACTCTAATTTTTTGGCAAAATAATACACTAGCGTTTATTGTTTTGATCTTTGGTATGTTCCGAATTTTGTTGTGATTAAATAACTGGAAGCTAATGTGAAATTTGAAGTGATAGTTGGGAAACACTCGATGAAAGTGTCAATAAAATTGAGTTTTAGTAAAAGAAAGTAGCTTGAAAATCGTTAAAACTTGTTTTCATAAAACTATTTTTTTCATGAACCACATCATATAACCAAGTTATTGGCCAACAATCAAACCAGAATAAAAATTCACATGTAGTATTATTTTAACCAAAATAATAAAGTTGGTTAACATCAAAATGGAGAATATATGAACATGACTGAAATTCCACTAGACCATGCAATGATGCAACCGACATATATATGTTAAAAATATAAAATGTAAAAAGGGAGCATATGGAGATATATAGTGGTTGAGGAGCACAAGGCACAATATCATAATGGTAACTTAAAACAGAATTTATATGCTTTTTTAGGGGTATGATTTCAAATCGACTTTATAGAGGAGATTAATCATAGTGGTGCCATTTCAATAGTAGTACAGCAAATGATAACACAATTAAAATATTGAAAATAATTAAAAAGCAGAAAAATTGAGTTATTGCAGGTGAATTAGGTGAAGTGAGCACGTGCATGCCTGTTTTAATATCTAATAATAATGTATGTTTATGGTACCACCATCATCCATGCCCCCCATTATTTCATGTTTCCCCATCAGCACATGCGACATGCTTCTTCCCCCTATCAAATTATCAAATCCTATTGTGAATGATTGTGACCCCAATTTTGCAAATGCCCCAATAATAAACTACTCTTTTTTATCACATTTAATTTATTTTTATTACGTGAAATTAAATTGGTTATCGGATATAAAGTAGTATGACCAACATATGGATTATGGAGAAATTGTTTGAAGCTTGAGTTTATGAGAGTGGAACAAGTGATTCAAGAAGTCAAGTTGCTACATATTCTAAGTCAATGATTAATTTCATAATATTTGGATAAGGATGATGGATGATCAGTCCCTCAACTACACCATATTCTAAGAATGGATGAGTATCTATGACCTAACTACACCCCTTTGAGTTTAACGATCGACATTTTGAAAAGCCAGTTTTTATTTAAATGATGGGACCTAAATTCCCCTTTACTTACTAGCTCAATTGGTAGTAAGGACTCTGTTTTTACATATTGGGCAAAATTTTGACTAAAAACATTAAGAATTACTACTCCACTCCATTAAAGATGTAACAATCGCATATTCAATAAACAGTGTTAACTTTTACTTTCTTCATCAACCAATATAAGGCCTAGTTAGTTTGAGCGGACATGGTTTTAAAAAATGTAATGCAAAATTAATATCTAGAAAAATATAGTAGAAAGTGGGATTCATTTTTATATACTGGATTAGTTTTATAGTAATAAATATGAGTGAGATAAAGTGTGTGGAAGGTGAGATCAAATACAAAGAATAGTTAAAAAGCAAATGGAAGATTTATTGGTGGACAAACAAAATAGAAAAATGAGATGATTATTGGTGGACCGAGAGAGTACTTCACAAGATCTTCTTTAATACGGAGTAGTTTTTTGTCGCTAAAAGTGAGAACCGGATGGAGTTTATCCTTAGATTCAAAATCATAGGAATTATAAATAGTTGACTTGTTGTATATAAGAAGGAAGCAGAAACTACCAACCACGTCTTCTTTAACTGTAAGTTGGAGTATAATTTTTCAATTTGATGGGTGTCAAAAGATATACTACTAGGAGTATAATTTTCCAATTTTGAAGGGTGTCAATAAAATATATACTCCAATAAGAATAAAGTTTTTTTTTGTCAAAAAAGAAAAATAAATCAACTCATTAAAATGATTCTAAAAAAAATACAACTCAACTATCTTCTAAAATAAATAATATTGTACTGTTTTGAAGAAATGTACTTAACATGTTTGTGGCATACAGCAGGCCACCCTAGGTGCAACAATTATGGAAGTATGACTTCTTGTTCCCCTCTTTATTATTATTTACTACCCCATCATCATGTCTATAAGGGTATATAAGTCTTTTAGCATATTATTAGATTTTAAAATATTCACATTTCCCTTTTTTGTCATTTAATATGTTCACTTTCTATATTTAGTAATAAATCTCTCTCTTATCTCTCTTTATTAAAATATTGAACTGTATGTTTTTTTTCAACTTACTCTACCTAACAACTCCTCTTAAAATCTCGTGTTACTCAAGAATATGAACATCTTAAATATCATGGAAGGAGTATATCAGTATATGTAATGTGCAATTATAATATTGAATTAGAAAAGTTATAAATAGTGGGAAATAAAAGAGTATAATCTACGGAAAGAAAGACTAGTGTAAATTGTCATCGTATAAAAATATACTTGCTCTCTTCCATGTTAGTTGCACTTTTGTATTTCGGTTCATCCCAAACTACTTACACTATTTTAAGTATGAATTACGGTATTTATTTAATATATTAGAGTTAATTAAATATTCATTTGTTAAGTGATACCTCATTAAATTTAAAAAACTAATTTAACTACGTTAAAAACCAATCACAAATTTATAATACATAAAATAAAAAATGAAAGTAACATGAGAGAGAGTACTACTTTTTACTTTAAGAAAAGTAAAGATATGCAAGTGGTGTGCGACTATCTTCTATTATTTCCATCCTATTTAAAGTGCCATATTTTTTGGAAATATCCCACTCAAAGTTATATTCCCTTCATTCATAAAAAATAGTCTCATTTGTGGATTACATGAGTTTTATTTAGAAATTGATAAAGTAAGAGAGATCAGAGAAAAAGTAGATAAACTAAAAGAGGAAGAGAGAAAAAGTAAAAGAGTGGGGAGAAAAAGTAAGAAAGAGAATGAGAAAAAAATTTCCACTTTTGAAATTGAACTATTTTTCATGAACATCTCAAAATGGCAAAATGAGACGATTTTTCGTGAACGAATAGAATATACTTTTAGAAATAAAAAAGAACTTTTTATATCTATTATATTCCACTTAACACACTGAATAACGCTATATAATATTTTGTGCCAAAAAACATTTCACTATAAATAAGACGAATGGAACCGTAATTTAAAAAAGATAAGAAGGATTAATTTATTTTTGAGAAGAAGAATAAATATGGATGGGCTTACTGTTACTTATCTTGAATGGGTAGATTCCTTGTAACTTTTGTACTATCTGAAAAATAATTCACCTAACAACATTCCGAATTGACATCTCAACGACTGCAATAAATTTTATTGAAAGTAGTTATTTGAAAATTGAAATTTCCAATTTTAATAAACTAAAATGAAAATAAGGGAACCTTTCGCATGTGGGCCTCCTAGCCCTCCGCAATAATTATTTGCCTTTTCGGTACATAATAATAACACACAATTGACATACTCTCCCTATATACTTACTTTTCAAAAAAAAAAAAATTGTGTTTTTTTCCAAAATAAACAATCTCCACTGTGGACGAGATTAGTTTTAATATGTAGTAAATGGTCAAGTATGAAGAAAAGAAAAAAAATTGTTAAAATAAGAGAAGAAATAGAAAAAGCGGTGAAAAGTTTTCATAAATAATAATGAGATTAATTGATGGGCCCATCAAAATAGGAAAATAAGATTATTTTTTTTTCGTAAACAGATAAAATATAAGAAACCTTAGAGAAATTAAGGTTTTTAATTAATACTCCATATTTAAGATATAAAATAAATAATCGATCATGAACTTAGGAACGTGAAAATCCGAAATAAGTTCACCGAACATTTCTTAAGCCTTAATTACTGATCGGATTCATAAGTAAATAAAATAAAAACTGATACAATAATTAAATTAGATATATTGTGTTATGATAGTCACGACCATGCAGTACTGCCACAAATTTGTGTTTTATTATTATCATTATTATATTTATAATTATTATAGATTTCGGATCCGGTTTTAGAGATCAAATTTATTGTTTCCGATAAAAATAAAATTGTAGATAAGATTGTGTGCATATATTATTTCCGATAAAATTGACAGAGAGATCAGAGATACTTCCCTAGGCCAAACAAATATATTATTTCCGATAAAAATAAAATTGTGTGCATATTTTGAAAATTAATTGTAGATAAGATTTAATTATAATTACTAATATTCTAATAAAATCTTATTTTGCGGGTTTGACACTGGAAATTTGATCGAGGTGGTCAAAATTAGATCTCCAAGGTGTACTGGATTTGGAGATATACCAAGAAAATTATAGCCAATAAATTAGGGATTTTGGTATTCACGTAATCTAGAATTAACATAATAAAATTTTGTCCATATTGGTGAGCATTGTCTGCCATCTACTAATTATTTTAAATATTAATGCGATATATATAAACTTGTAGTCAACTGTAGCATCTTCGTGATAAGAACATAATAATTAACGATGTAAAAACCACCACGTACGTTCAATTCAAAATAGTTGTCCATTTAGTATGAAGCTGATTAGTCAATTAATGAAGATGAGTCAAAATTTTAAAATAATCTATAGTAGTCTTTTTCATATTTATTTCTTTATTTTTGGAAATATTGAGAGGAGAACAAATCTTTGAGGATGAGTAGAAGAGGAGGAGATGGTGCCACATTGTAGAATGATTTTTATCCAATTATTTATTTTGTTTTGAATTTAAGAGAAATTATAAATTTATAATAAGTGCGTCGAACTCAGTCTCACCATCGTCCAAAGATTATCTTTTTAATTTATTTGGCATTATAAAAAATAAGTACTCCTTCCGTTTCCGTCCCTCTATAGCTGAGTCGTATTCCTTTTTAGTTGTCCCATTATAGCTTAGTCATTTCCCTTTTTAGCAAAAAGTACTTTATTCTCTCTTACTTTACTCTCTCTTCATCTCTCTACCTTTTTTTCTTTCTACTTTATTCTCCTTTTACATAATTCATTTAAAATATTTTTTCTGAAATTTCGTGCCGAAAAGAAATACATCTACTACATAGGGACGGAGGGAATACATCACAACGACTAAATATCTTGAATAAAATTAAAATTCAATCACAAAAAGATTTCTAAATTCTAGAGTCGTTGAACTGCAATTATGAAAAAAAATACATTTTTAAGAAAATAAATAGAGTAAGGGAATATATTTGTGATTTAACAAACAACCAAAACTCATGCCAATATTGAGTAAGACAGACATGGCTTGTTTACAATCATGATCACAAAATTATCATGTAATGTAATAATGTTGTCAATGTCAAAAGCTTGTGAATCATCTAATTATCAATTCATAAAACTATAGATAAAACGTGTTTATACTATTTGAGATTATAAAATTGATTTGACTAAGATCACTCTAGCAGCTATTTATACCTAATAACTACTCCACATATAAAACTATTAAAATTTATATAGAAATTCAACCTGCGAATACTCCTCCACTTAATTATAATCATGCAACTCTTGCGACTTGCAATCTTTGAATATTTATTATGATTTAAAGTTCGGAACACGTTACATTAGGATTATATTTTTTTCAACTAAAATTTCCAAGTATTTTTGTTACTTTGTTCAAGCATTTACTAACTGGTGTAATATCATGTAGGGTGTAAGTTTATAGAGAAAAAAAAACATATGAGGGGCCACATGTGTAATAAGACAAAAGTAGATGGAGGTGAAGTAGAAATACAAAGTAGAGCTTAAGCAAAAATTTATTTTTCCCTCAAATAGGTGAATGCAATAATAACAAAAAATGGTGTGTGGTACTAACTATTGATGGAAACTAGACTCATTTATCAACTCATCATGGCCATTCATTTATAATTAACCCAACAGTACTACTCATCCATTATATTCAAGAAGCTGATTGCTGCTTGGATATTACTATGGTACATTTTCCTATTTTAGGATGGAGCTTCTTCTTGTTTTGATAATATAATTAAAATTAATTTTTTACTTATAAAAATTAACAAACCATCAAAAAATATGCATCTATTATAATTTTTACATTAATATTAAAAGAAAGAGAAGTAACGAAGACATAGAAATGAATTAACAAATTTTCAAAAAGTTGGAAATTTTGAAGAGCTTGGGTGACAACAAGTCATGAAAAAACTAGAGAGGAGAGTAGGCAAATTATATTAGCAGGCATTACAAACAATGATTGTTTATCTCAATTCAAATGATAGATTGTTTGGATCGTGGTCTCGTGCTCAAGTCAGCATTTGGATTTCGGATCCCATTTTCATCCAATTCGATCAAAACTGAAAATCTAAAATTTTATGGAAAATGAATCTATTCCAATTCGAATCGTTCAAAAATCTGAACTCCAAACAATAAAATCCAATCCGGTCCAAAAAATCCAAATATCCAATACCAAAAATCCAAAAAATTGAAAATTCAAGACCAAAATCCGAAAATCTTATATACCAAATATCATTAGAATTGTTACAAAGGTTTTATATCCGATGCCAGTTGCTGATGCTCCCAACAGACCTATGCGTGTTCTTGGAATTGCCGACTAAAAAAACAGAAGTGGCCACCACTCTCACTAATAATGCCAAACCCTAAACTTTTTAATTTATCTCCTAAATCAACATCCCCGCTCTCTCCGTAAGGCATTCGCAACGATGTCTCTTATCCGTCTTTTAATCATCTTATCTCTTCATTATTCATGGGTCCCACTATACTTTTCATCTCATCTCTTAGCTAAGAGACATCATCTGCAACCCTCCATCTCTTAACCATCTCATCCCTTAACTATTCATTCAATTTCATTTTTTATTTTTATTTCCAACAAATTCAATTAATAAAAACACACTTCATTAAATAAAATAAAATTACAACTTAAAATTCAAAAAATTAAAAAAAAAAACATATAATTAAAATCCTTAAAAAATAAAAATTACATAATTTAAAATACAATTTTATAGAAAGTATTAAAATTTAATTTAAAAAAAAATCAAATTTTATAGATATTATTAAAATCGAATTTTATACAATTTTTCATTTATATTTTTTTTATTAAAATCAAATTTTTTTAAAAAAATGATTTATTGCGTCAGCGTGACGACGCCCACTCGTGGGCCGGCGAGTGGGCGTCACGCCTAGCGCCAGCGCTCGCCACATGGCGCTGGCGCGTGACGAGACGTCTCGCGAGCCGTCCCTCGGGCACGAGACGCTTGGCGAGACGAGACCGAGACGGAAGGCTGCAACGCCATCTTTTAGCCGTCTCGTTTCTCCGAGACGAGACCGAGACGGCTAAGAGATGCATTGCGGATGCTCTAACATACTACATTTTTTTTTTAATTATTCCTATTTACAAATTTAACGGACCTCACTCATTTGACTAATTGCCGGACTCCCCACTTCTATTTAAACCATTCAACCCCCATTCTCTCTCCTCATCTCCTCCCTCTCTCTCTCTCCACGGCTGCAATTCTATCATTTCCAATGGCAGAAACTCCGTCCAATTCCAAACGCCTCACAGAAACCCCCAATTTCGAGGAATCAAATTCCAAGCGCCACAAACCCTACAACACCATTCTCTCCCTCCTCGACGAAGAAGAGGAAACCCTAGACCAACAAAATCATGACTTATCCGCCATATTCACAACCCTGGAGCAAGAGCTCTCCCTCGATTTCGACTCCTCGCCGCCTGCGGCGGAGCCCGCCGAGGAAAACGACGGCGTGAAGTCGATCATGAGGCACCTTCTAGAAGCCTCCGACGACGAGCTAGGGATTCCGAATTACTCCTCCGAGGAATTTAATACTAATAACAATGATGATTTCGGAATTATTAAATCTGAGGAAAATAGCATTTCGGTTAATTTCTTCGATAATGGGCTCTGGGAATTTGACGACGAGGCGGCCAACTATTACACGATTGTGCAGTCGGAGCTATTTATGTAGATTTTATTTTTTTTAGGGGGGAGGGTGGAGTTAGTGGGGAATATAGGGGTGAAAATGTTATTAAGGAGGAAGACAGGGGGTTTGGGAAAAGAAAACATTGGATGCGGTTTTCGTTATGGTCCCCTCTCTTTGCTAGAATTGGATATGTTCCCCTTTTTTTCTTTTATTTAGATTAGAATAAATTTAAAGATGTAGAATTGGGAAACCAAATAAAAAGTTATTCCTTTTTATTGCTGCTACAGAAATGTGAAATGACAGGGAATCGATTTGCACTCATCGTATTTATTTATTTGTTACTATTATTAAGCTTATTTGTAAACTATAATTTCAACTCAATGATCGTTTATATTTTTAAATTTTTTATTAAAAAATTGTTTTGGGAAAATTTAGATCATTAATAAGAATTTTCGCATAATGATTTATATAAAATTTGGATAAGTTAAAATAATTTATAAACGAAAAATACTCCATAAAAAAACTTCTTGTAGCCTAACTCCAAGAACTCATACTCCAAATCAAACTTCAAATTCTACCACAATTTAACTTTTTTGTTGTTATCCAATTTCATATTTATTTTTTCAATAAATAATACTAAATTAAGAAGTCTCGGTTTGTCATTTTGTCATTTCAGGATGTCCATGAAAAATAGTCCAATTTCTAAAAATGGAAAGTTTTTCTCTCGTGCTTTTCCCATTTTTTCTCATGTCTTATACTTTATCAATTTTTTCTCTCTCTCTTACTTTACCCGTTTTTTCTCTTACTTTATCAATTTCTTATTAAAACTTTGTCGTCTAAAAATCAAAATATGGGCTATCGTCTAACCCCGTTAACAAATAAGAAGTCACGTTATCCGGCTTCGTGGTTTGTGGCCAGATCTAGGTTGGCCTACCTATCACTGGTTTTTTCTTGAGATTTTCAGTAAATAATGCGTGCATCGTGTTTGGCTAATGTCTATGCTAAACTGAGTTTTCGATCTTCAATCTTTTACTTACTATATAGTGTTTCTTGTCATGCATGTTTCATTTTCAAGTTTCAACCACTTAGATCTGTGTAGATCTATTGAGATTTGTAACATTTGTTGTATTTTTGAATTGTACTATCATTTTATTTTTCGCTGTAATTAATTTGTTAGTTGTGAGACTTATCATATCATGTTGTTCCATATAAAAGAAGTCTCAGTTATACAATAAATTTTACGAGTTTGATCCTTTTAATCTAACCCGCAATCTAATTTACACCAAATCGCATTAATACAGCTTGGTTGATTTGAAATTTTGAATACTTATGGAGTAGTACAATTCAATTTGATTTGCAAATATTTGATGCATCAAGCATCATCACATCAAACCAATTTGTAATTTAAACTAAAACAAATATACAAAGTTGATTGGTTAGATTCGCTTTTCAATGTCGTTGGTCGTCTTAAAGTTGAGGAAAAATGATTCCTTCTCCTTTTTTACATTTATTGTATTAAACGTCACAATCGTTTGAGCATTTCCGATTTAAAAATATCTTTGTCCTAATCTTTTTCTTTAGACACAAATACTTTGTTATTCTTTTTGTGTTCGATATTTGGCATCCTTTTATATGCGTTATTCTCATATTCATCCCTTAGATCCTTTATTCTTCTTAATATGGGCTGTTAGATTTCATTCATCAACGGTCCAGATGATCTGCATTATTACACTATAATGTTGCATTATTAGTCGGTGTGCATTATTCAACTGAAAATTTGCATTATTAAATGACACGTGGCACCAATCTAACCGTCGGATGACAAAATTGTGGGGTTGAGATTAAAAAAAACAAAGAACAAAAGATACAAAAAGGAAATGAATACATCCCTATATATATATATATATATATATATATATATATATATATAAAATTGCCGGCTAAGTGGTTGCGAGTTGAAATATCACAGCCTTTTTCCCAACCTTTTTACCTCATAATTTTTATTTAACCATATTTGACGTTAAATTTTAAGTATATAACTTGTAATTTTGATGGAAATTTTTAATGACCAATACAGATTTTTTATGGTGTGCTATATTTATTAAAACAACTATAACTATAATTATAAGGAAATGTTTTTAAACAAGAAGGAAAAAGCGGAAGTTGACTTGTAGTGGAATGATGGTTTTGCGTTAGTGCTCAGAATTCATGCTGTCTGCTTCTATATGGAGTACATATAGGCTATTATCTGATTAAAATACAATAGTAGGAGTAACTATGACGACTATCATGATACGAATCGAAATAACTTCTTTATTAATTTGGTAATAATATTTGTTTACAATGTGATTTATAATTTCAATTGGTGACGTATTGAGTGCAAGTGTAGTTGTGGTCTATCTATTTAGGAAAAATATAGTGCATGAAAGAAAAAGAATGCAACATTTCTTGATTGGGAAAATCCTTTCAAATTATAGATTTAGTTTACTCACAATGATATGAATTGATAACATATGATCCACAATTTGAATAATAGTAAAAATTATAAAATGGTTAAATAAACTCAAATTAGTCAATCTATTACAGAATTCACATAGACTATTTTTTTTATCAATCTGTCATATGAGCATATGATTCGATTATGTCAAATGTGATAGTTTGATAAAATTAGGATTGTGTGTATTTAAAAGATAAGATTATCAAATAAGTAAAAATTTGTTAGTCTACTAACTTGGATATATCACTCAAAATAAATAAATTATCCTCTCAACGTAAACGCCCCAACTTTACTAATCACTAATCAGGCCATGTGTTGTTTGTTGATTTCATTGGGTTAATCTACTCGGTTGGGTTACTGCACTTGATTTTTCGGGTTATTCGGTTCAAACTAGTCGAGCTTTAACTATAATAAAAACCATAACCTTTTGCCAAAGATTTTTCCAAATTTTGATTTTGCATTTACTGTTCAGTAATGACACTACTCGTGGAGGAGTATTGTTGGATAATATGAAAAAGTTGTTGCAATGATGAGAGTTCAAGCTTTGTGCGAGAAATATAGAATTTGTTACCTAATTCACCCAATCATAGCTTTATACTTTAATATAAATGGCAAAATTCAACATTAATTGTCAAAGAAACAATTTCATCCTTACTCTCAATATCTCAACAAAACGACTGATAATGCAAAGAGAATTTATCGCTACAAAGCAGCAAACAGAAACTCAAACAACCAGCTCCCAACCAGTAAAATTATAAACTAAGTGAACCTACACTTCACTCCTCATCATCCTCATCTCCATCACCACCAGAGGCCTTCTTTGCAGCTGCCTTCAGGTTCTTTCGCTTCACTCTTCCGGGGCGACCACCACCGAAGGGGCTTGTGAGAGAGAAATCAATGTGCTTTTGGGAGTCCACTCGCACAAGGAAAGATGCGACATTGACAACCTGCCTCCCAACCCTGAAGATGCATATAATTATTCAAAGGCAAGAACAGGAAGAGGCTAACACTGTACACAAAGGTGATCTGTAGATAAACAAGGGGGTCATCTAGAATCAAATACGTGCATAAATACATTGCAGGTATCCTCAAATACCATGAGCTACAATCTAATACTCCCTCCGTCCCATGTTACTTGCACTGTTGCTTTTCGGCTCGTCACAAACTCCTTACACTATTTATAATTTAAGTTAGAATTAATGCATTTAATTAATATGTCAGTTTAAGTTAAGAGCTCCTTTATTAAATGATGTCTCATTACACTTAATATTCTTATTTAATTACACTAAAAAATCAATCCCAAATTTACAGCCAAGTGATGTCCCATTACACTTAATATTCTTATTTAATTACACTAAAAAATCAATCCCGAGTAACATGGGAAGGAGGAAGTATTTGGAAACATGGGTAATGTTCATGAATATAATTTTCATACTACTGCCATAGTTCAGGGGTAGAGAGTAAAACAATAGCATGGTGAATAGACTAATGAGAGCATTAATGTTAACTTAAAAATGTTCAAAATTGAGTATTATAGAGAGCTGCAAAAAACATATGTATCTTCAATACCTAATGTGCCTTTGCCTGATCAGGACTCTAGCATGGTGAATAGACTTGGCCATGCCTGCCTTGAAGACCAAAGTTTGGAGGCGGCGCTCAAGGAAATTCTCCACGGTGAGGGACAAGACATAATCGAGCTTGTTCTGGCTCTCATCCAGCAGACCATACCTGTTCATCCTCCTCAGAAGAGCCTCACCCTCAAAAATACGACGGGGATCCTTCTCATCAAGGGTCAAAAGATTTCTAGCATTGTTCCTAATACGACTCAAGGCATACTGAACCCTCCATAGCTCCCTTTTGCACCTCAAACCATACTCTCCAACAAGCTTTAGCTCAGCATCAAGTCGCTCCTTCTCATAAGGACGACGAGGCTTCTTGAATGTCTTCCCATCTGTGACACAAAAATGTTAATAATGTTTTGCACAATCTCATTCACACTGTTTACTTTCCATATTATATGTGCATTACATTCACCAATGACAGCCATTTACAACAAAAAATGAATTCCATTCTAGCTCAGCAAACATTCCCAATTGATTATTAGCATCTATCAATAGTAAAACTTACAGCTAAATGAATTAAGATTAGGGAAAAACAGGAAGACGATACGCTATTGGTATAGATATCAAGTAATAAGTTTGATCCTACGGTTTATCAACTATTGAGATAACATTCTCTACAGAAAGGATAAATAAGCAGATCGGTCTCCTTTTCATCTAGCAACAAAATCATCCACAATTACACAAACACACATCTCTCTGAATTGCATTTGTCAAATCTAGCATCGCTATTCATCATGAACACGAAAAACACTACATACAAAGTGGCAATCGGAACACCAAAAACTAAACGCACAAAAATTACAGAAAAAACTGCGCGTGAGTCGCGTATGCATATATCGATAGAACTATAAAGAGGTGCTATAGCAGCTTACAATTGCGGTAAAACGAGACGTGCACCATGATTTCCTGCCTACTCCCCCACCGCTGCCGTCAGTCCGCCGATCTGCTCTAGCTGATGGAGTTGTAATGGGGGACTAGGGTTCGGAATTAATTGAGGTATCAATTTATACTCTTCTATTTTGAGGCCAAAACCCTAATGGGCTAAAGTTAGTTATTAGCGTTATTGGGTTTCAAATTTTAGAGCAGCCCAAATAAATTACTTGTGCTTACTTAGTTACTCTTTTTTTTAATACTCCATCTTTTAATAATATATGGGAAAAAAAATTATTCAAAACTTTACAACATTAAAACAAAATAAAATACAGAGTGAAAACTACACCCTCCGTTCATGATTAGGACATGAACAGAGTCCTATTTTTTGCATGAATTTTAAGAAATTTGAATTGAAAAATGAGTCGAAAGTGAAACAAATCTATGAATTTTAAGAAATTTGAATTGAAAAATGAGTCCAAAGTGAAACAAATCTATGCATGTTAGTTTTATTAGAGCATCTCCAAGGGAAAGAGGTAAATAGAGAGGTAAAGTCATATAACAATCATATTTACTTTTTTTCCATAAAAATTCATTCTTCAAGAGGAGACGTATTTGAGAAGGTATTATAGCTTTCCCATTTTAAAGAGGTATATTTACCTCTCCATCAATGGAGAGGTAAAATATTATAATAAACACCATATTTTCCTTCTTTTCATGAAAAATCATTCTCCAATGGGGAAGATATTTAAGAAGGTATTACACTTTAGGTTTTTTAATGCATTTTGTACTATTATTTTATTTTTTTTAAATGATATACCTTTCTATATATCTTTTTCCTTGGAATGTGGAGTATTACTTTTTGGAAGGATATATGCCACTTTTTGAGAAGGTAAATAGATGATATACCTCTTTCATTTACCTTTCCTTGTTGGAGATGCTCTTAGAGAGTACTCCGTCCGTCTCAAGATAAGTAAAACATTTCTTTTGGACACGGGATTTAAGGAGTTGATATTTTAAGAGTTCGAGTAGAGAGAGTTAAGTATGAGAGAGAGAAAATTAGAGAAATAAAGAGAGAATAAAGTAGGTGGAGAATAAAGTAAGAGAGAGCGGAGAATAAGGCCATCCACATGGGGCGCCCTAAGGCGCGCTACATCATCAGTTTTATCCTCCTACCCTCCCACCTGCAGTGGGGCGCCATAAGGCGCGCCCTATGCATTTTTTTAATTGAATATTTAAATAACTACAAAAATTGGGAAAAAACTTTATTTCATTTATAAAAATTAATACATTACAATACGAATTAAAAAATACGCAAACTCAGCGACGGCGGTTACGGGCCCACACTTCTTCAATCATGTCGTTCATGAGCTGAGCATGGTCTTGTTGGTTGCGCATTGAGGCCTGTCTAGATAGAACCTCATTGAAGCCCGACGGTAATCCTCTAGCGGGGGGCTCGGTCGCCGTGCTGGACGAGCTAGATGCACCGTCATCATCGTTCCACTCGGTGATGCTCCCACCTTCATGCTCGACTATCATGTTGTGCATGATTATCCACGCATCCATGACATCGGCGATGACTTCCTTGAACCAGAGACGAGTCGGCCCTTTCACAATTGCCCACTGTGCTTGGAGCACACCAAATGCCCGCTCGACATCCTTCCTCGCCGACTCCTGCTTTTGCGCAAATAAAACTCTCTTCTCACCAATTGGGCAGCTGATCGTCTTCACAAAAATAGGCTACCGTAGGTATATGCCATCGGCCAAGTAGTACCACATGTGGTATTGGCGCCTGTTGGCAGTGAACTCGATGGACGGGCCGTTGTCATTGCATTGCTCGGTGAAGAGGGTGGATCAGTTGAGGACGTTAATGTCATTGTTCGACCCGGCTACGCAGAAGTAAGCATGCCAGATCCAGAGCTGATGGTCAGCGACGGCTTCGAGGATCATCGTCGGGTGGCTGCCCTTGTATCCACTAGTGAATTGGCCTCTCCACGCCGTCGGACAATTCTTCCACTGCCAGTGCATACAGTCGATGCTCCCTAGCATCCCAAGAAAGCCGTGCGCCGTCTCGTGCATCTTCATCAGGCCCTGGCAATCAGTGTCATTCGGCTTGCGCAAATATGTATCGTCGTAGGCCTCCACAACTCCCCTACAAAATCTCCACAGGCACTCCCGGCCTATTGTATCCCCGACGTGGAGGTACTCGTTGAAGATGTCCGTCGTGCTGCCGCAGGCCAACTGACTGATTGCAGCCGTACACTTTTGCAACGGTGTATGGCCGGGTCTGCCAATGCCGTCTTCCCGATACGTCATGTATTCATCACGTGACGGCAACGTCCGAACAATGCTGAGAAAAAGGTAACGCGACATTCTAAACCGGCGGCGGAAAACAGTCGGTCCCCACCGTGGTTGATCGGCAAAATAGTCTGCAACCAGACGTTGGTGAGCTGCCGCGTGGTCACGTCGGACAGACGTCCGACGTCGAATAGGCCTGTGGATCTACTCCGCCGCCGCCTCCTCGCGCTGCATTTCGACTAAGCATTCCACCATGGCCTCTTCAACGGCTGCATCTAAGGCTTCCGAGGTCGAACTACCTGACTCCGAGGAACTAGAACTAGTGGTGTCGTCGTCGTGGTTCATTTTGGTATGCGAGAGAGGTAGAAATGTGAGAGATGAGCTAAATGAGAGAGGCGAGATGTTCGTATGAACAAGTGAATGAGAAACGAGGTTTAAATAGACAAAATTCGGGAAAAAAAAATAAAAAACATGTGCCATCGTCCGCGCCCATCGTCCGCCTAGCCCACAATGGGGCGCACGATGGCGCGGACGATAGGCCATCGTCCCCGCATCTTCCGCGGACGATGTATCAGGCATGGGCGTAGGACGCGGACGATGGTGGGCACCCACAATGGAGGCATCGTTCGCGCCCGAGGACGATGGCCGCCATCAGGATCCCATTGTGGGTACCCTAAAGTAAAAGAGAGAATTTTTTGCTAAAAAGGGAAATGACTCACAATAAATGAGACATCTCAAAAAGGAATATGACTCGCTTATCTTGGACGAATGGAGTACAAAATATGACTGAAACATGTTAGTTGAATATAGGACCTACTAACGGTTTATACTGAAGTGAAAAGATATTTGTGTTGATGGACGAACCGAAGTGGCACAAAGAAACTCCTATTACAGGACAGAGGAAATATTGTGTTGTAGTAGTACTTGCCAAACAAAATATCTAAACTGTCATTGCAACTTTTTATGATAGATAGTCAAAGTCTATCAAAGTGGTGAAATATCGTTTTACTTTTGCAATGAATTGTCTATGTCATCTACTTTGATGACTTGTACTAAGTACTCCTTCCGTCCACAAAAAATAGTCTCGTTTGTCATTTTGGAATGTCCATAAAAAATAATCTCGTTTTTAAAAATGAAAAGTTTCTCTTTCATACTTTACCCATTTTTTCTCTCTATCTTTCTTACTTTACTTAATTTATCATTCTCTATTACTTTACCAATTTTTTCATTAAAATTCGTGTCGTCAACAATTTGGACTATTTTTTGTGGACGGAGAAAGTATTATTACCTAGTCTAGAGTGCAAAAGACTTAAACTTGTTTTATCGTAGATAGTCTCATGCTCTGATGGATAGTCTCTTTTGCTGTCAACAATTGGGTCAATTTTTTATGGACTAAGGAAAGTAAACTAATCTATTGTGCAAAAGACTCAAACTGACACAATTATTTGATCATATTAATAAAAGTAGACAGTTTATAAATACAAATAACTATAACATGTTTTACAGAATCTAACCATTAGTGTTAAACTTAAATATTCTATTCTATTTGTCCTAAATATGGTGGATAATCAAGTTATATTTTGGTTTGTTTTTAATTGCTAATGACAACATAGGTCTTAGATTCTTAATGAAAATCCATTTTTCATTGTTGCCCTCAACAATCGAACAATTAACCGAACCAAATAGTAGTTCATTGGTAGTAACTGATTGAAGTGAATAGCTATTCAGTTAACAAAATAAATATAAGTACTCTAATAACAAATATTGTTAAATTTGAGTCTCCAAACAAGTGATCATAAATATCACTTCATTTTCCTAGATCATAAATAACATTTTGGATAGCGTAAAAATATCTTAAATAAACTAAAATCAGTAACCAAATGCATATATATATATATGGTAGTATTTCATGTTTTTCTTGAATTGGTTCATTTTATTATTCCCTTTACTGGTTCTTTTTAATAATGCCTTAATATTAAGTAAAAAAAAGGTGTACTTTCACATCTAAATGACTAAAAAACTTGAAAATTTTGTTTGCTTCCAATAATATCCACAATATACACTATAAAGTATATAATAATGTAGATCAATCATTTTAATGTATAATGATTAAATTTGGATATTAACATTCTTCGACTTTTGCATTGCATATGAATTTTTCTCTAACTCACCATAGTATCCAATTAAATAAAATCAGAAATTACGATGTGATGTGGATTGCCTTTTTAGACGAAATTAATGTGAATAATTGATTCCCAATCAAGTCATTCAGAAATGAAGATCAAGGTAAATTTTTCTATATAAAGATACTATATATCAGTAAAACAAAATTGATTGTAATCACTAATAAGAGAAAAAAATGATATCAAGATCTTGCAAAATCCTTGATTGTTTCTTCGTCACTATCTGATCCAAAATTGCCGACACTTCGAGAAATACTACTCCAGTCAATAACTAAAAAAATGGCTCCACGAAAATAAAATAATCAAATTTTGATTGTGACAAAGAGTTAATCATGAATCGGATTTGTCCGCAAACGTTACAAATTGCTATCTTGTAAAAGAAATATCGTAAATGACTTACAAATGTGGAGTATATACATACTAATGAGAACATATTTTCAAAATGAATTATATTTTGCTTAGGCAGTTGGGACTTGGAAATCAATAGTAATTTTAAATTCAATGCAAAAAAATATAAAACTATTTATTTATTTAAAATAAAAAAGCGACAAAAACAAGTGGAGAGGAAGCTACTCTATCAGAACTAGGTTTCGCAATCCTGGGACTTATAATTACGTCAAATAATTGAGCTCTTATTAAAACTACATATTCACTTATGATGCACTGTCGGCTAAGTGAGGTAAAGAGATCACATTGTCTCCTCTCTCGTCTATATGTAACAAATAAGGTTATCAATAGTCACAATTTCATTGGCACTTCATTATTTTTAAATATTAAAATAAAATGAGTACGTATATTTTTTTTACCATTTATAAATTGAAACCAAATTTGCTCTACTTTTACACACAAAAAAATATATTCTTTTCTCTCTCTCTATATATATATATTCCTTTTTTTATAATCTGTTATTCCCTTAGCATCTATTTTTATTTATTATGGATGATAAGAATAAATTATTCTCCAATTCCCAAAAATTATACTACTCTACTACTGGAGTTACTAAGCCAAGCTTCTTATGCAAGTTTTAATGTGGCGTTGATAAAAAATACTATAAGATGAAAGAGAAACAATGGTAAGCAAGTTTCTATAAATAGAGATGATACTAGCCAAATGAGAAAATAAGATTATTTTTGGTGACCAAAGGGAGTACGCTTTAAGCACCAATCATGTATTTTCACATTAGTGTTGGCACATTTGTATCCTTTTGCGAAGGGATTAATTGGGAGGAGGGGGAAGACAGCTGACCATTGTGCTCGTATGTTCGGAGCTTATTACTTTGGCTTTGATGTGGGTCGCCATCAACCCCTCTGTCAGCATAACTAAAACTAAAAAAAATCCAACAACATTATGTTAGAAATAAGTAAGCCGAGTCGAGGAGTCCTCTATTCGCAAGACGAGATGCGCCGTGGTAGTGCTCTCAGATTTGACGTTTCGTCCCCAAAGATAAAATGACTTTGTCTATGATGTAGTAGCATAACTAACTAGATGTTCGGTGAACTGTATGATGACAATGGCAAAGCTTCGCTAAAACGACTTTCGCCCCTCCGCCGCCCCGCTTCTCATCCGGCCTACGATCAACGACTCAACAGTCCTTAATGTACCCTAATATCGGCATCGTTGAACCTTAATCAGCGGCGCATCATGTCCGCAATCCTCTGTTTCACCATGCTTCGCCTTCCCCTTCTAATCTTAAGTCGTCGTTGTTTAATTGCTTAGACTTCTTTCGCCTACGATTGATATCTTATTGTATTCTGATTAGGGGCTGGTTTGTAGTTGGGATCGGGATTAGGGTTGCAATCAAACCTGAATACAAAATCACTCCACCTGGTTATCTCTTTTTATTTGTTTATTTTTGCTTAAGATTTCTCAATTGTCTTTTAATATTAGATATATTTACTAAAATTTGCTAATCTAGTCGAAATGTGGCTTAATTACCATTTACCATTAGTTTTTTATCGTTCCGTTAAAAAGGATGACTTCGGCAACGTGTTCATTTGTTTGAGACTCGATTTTCGAAAAGTGAATATTTTTTACCAACTTCGAAAATGGTCCATAGGACTCAAAATGTACTTTAGTCTTCGTAAATGATAGAGATTGTTTGAGCTCTAGCTGTGATTAAAGAGGAAGCACTAAAGGATGAGATTATCTTATATGATGTTAAATTTGTCGATTTTGAGTGTACATTTCTTTCTCAAGAATTGATATCATATTTGGAGTAGATTATGTATCAATAAGTGTAAAAGAGAGAGGAGAAAGTGGAGAGGAATTGAAGAATTATTAATATGGAGTAACCGGATGATCTCAAATTCTTAATCACAAAACATGGTCTTATACTCAAGAAGTCAAGAACCAATCACTTATGCTAAACTATATACGCAATTAATAATGTAATTTATCAAATAAAATAAAGAGAAATGCGTTATTGCGAAACAACCTAAATTCTAATCCCTTCCTTCCCTTTACAAACATTTAATTTCTTCACTCCCAAACAATCCCTAATGGGGTAAACCTATCAATTCCAGCTAAGGCCCTGCAACTTCAATAATTAAAATATAGAGTGAACTACAGAAATGGTCCCTAGACTATGGATTTATCTCGTTCATAGTCCATGAACTTTAAAAATATCACCGGACATCCCTGGACTAAGGGTTTATCTAAAAAATGGTCCCTTTTCACTGTTTTCGATCAAAAATACCCTTTTGGGGGTTTGATCAATTTGATCTTTTTACACTTTTAACATTTTAAATCTGATATTATTTCAGTTGTACTAAATCTGATATTATTTCAAAATTGTCATTCTTCCTCCCTTTTGTCATCCTTCACTTTGTTTCTTTATTTCAATATTAGATTTAATTTTATAAAATTAAATCTTAAATTCCGATTTTTAAATATCAATAAATTATTTTAATTAAAACTATTAATTCATGGACAATATAAATATTGATTAAAACTATTAATTTTTGTTATTTTATATAATATTCAGCTGAATTGAAGAAGTACAGAAAAGTAATATTAATCATGATGGAAAAAATAAGAATTATTCTATTTAGTCTTCGTTCGGTTGTTATAATTGCTTGTGATTGAATATTATGAAGTTGACTAAAAATTTGACCATACTAAAAATTTTATATAGCAGTATTTTTGTTGAAATTTTCTAGTAAATTTTGATTGTTTTCAAATTAATAAACGAAAATTATATTAGTCTTACATTAGATGTATATTTATTTCAGAATAAATCGTGTTATATGATCTATTTATGATTAAAGTTATTAAATATTGATTAAAACTAAGGCGTTGTCGTACCTTATTGATTAAATATTAGACACTATCAAATATTGATTATGACTATTAATTTTTATTATTTAATAATTTTTATAATTAAAAAAATTTATTGAAATTTAAAATTTAATTTTATAAAATTAAATCTAATGTTGAAATAAAGAAACAAAGTGAAGGATGACAAAAGGGAAGAAGAATGATAATTTTGAAATAATATCAGATTTAGTACATAACTGAAATAATATCAGATTTAAAATGTTAAAAATGTAAAAAGACTAAATTGCCCAAACCCCCAAAAAGGGTATTTTCGACCGAAAACAGTAAAAATTGACCATTTTCGAAATAAACCCTTAGTCCAGGGATATCTGGTGATTTTTTAAAGTCCAAGGACTATGAGTGAGATAAACTCATAGTTTAGGGACCATTTTTGTAGTTCACTCTGAAATAAAAAAGAAAAAAAAAAGAGAGAACGAAATTGGTTTATACCTTCTCTCGTTCTGAAATCAAAAAGAACAAAAAAAAAGAGAGAACGAAATTGGTTTATACCTTCTCTCATTCATAATCGAAATACAATTCATGGCGGATCAGCTTAACTTGTAGCTCAAACTTCCTCTATATTCGCTCTCCGAATTCTAGTGTTTCACCTTACAACGGAACCACAACTGCATAATCTGAAACCAGAAATTACTAAAAATCGATTAATCGGATAATCAATTTTCAGATTTCGAGGAAAAACAGGGTAAAACGATGAGTAGTGGACAGAAGAAGAGGAATTTTCAGATTGAGGCGTTCAAACACAAAGTAGTGGTGGATCCGAAGTATGCTGAGAAGACTTGGAAGGTTCTTGAGCATGCAATTCATGAGATTTATAATCACAACGCTAGTGGACTGAGCTTCGAGGAGTTATACAGGTTTTGCTCGATTTGTGTAATTTGTTCTGCGATTCATTTCGTGCTATTTTGTTTTTCTGAAATTAGTTTCGGTTTCATTTGCTGCATCTGTTGATGGTATCAGTAGTTAGATGAGTAGCTAGATGGTTAAAGATCTTGTGGGACTTAGCTGAGATTTAGGTGATTTTGATTTGAGCTTCAGGATCCCTATGTGTAGCTAAATTTGACTTCCTCTGTTAGAGATGACCACCTAGTTATGTCGTTTGATTATTTGATTACACCTGTTGGCTTCGTGTTTAGCGGTAGGTAGAAAATATGCTTGAAGGAATGAGGCTTTGTCTGAATTTGTGTGCATTTCAGTGATGAACCAATGGGTACTTGAGGTAGAAAGAGTGCTTGGTGGGATGAGGGGATTGTAAATTAATCTTTTGACATTTTGATGATGGACGCCATTTTAATCTCTGTTTTGTGGTGATTAAGGTTGTTGTGATATGATGCCTTCAAATTGCCTCGATTTTAGTAATCTAATATGCAAAATGGAATCGAAAAGAAGTTTTTTTCTATGTTGAACTGTTATAAATGGATTGAGTCATATGTAAAGCGGTTTAGTGCGAGGACTGCGAATTTTTTGTCTTGTGTGGCTGGTAGAATTCTGAAGGAGCTAGTGAGTATAAGTAGCTTAATAGTATGATGTTATTGGAGTTGTGAAACAGAGAATATGCAATTTTTAGTTTATGCTTCTCCACAGGTTGCATTTTGTGATGGTGAATTATCACGGAATTGCTCAAGTGTTTAAGTTGAATGTTACCCTTGTTTTGTCCATTGCTTCCATTCTTTGTGATGTTTAAGTTGGTCCACGAAATTGTAGTTTTATGTTGTCATCTTTCTCCTAGCTATGAAAGATGTGGTTTTTGATTAGGAGGTTTTGTTGTGGATCCAGAAATGCTTACAATATGGTGCTACATAAATATGGGGAGAAGCTTTATTCAGGACTTGTGTCAACAATGACATTCCATCTCCAGACAATGTCCAAAAGTATAGAGGCTGCCCATGGTGGCTCATTCCTTGAGGAGCTTAACAGTAAATGGAGTGATCACAATAAAGCTCTGCAAATGATCCGTGATATATTGATGTACATGGACAGAACTTTCATACCAAGCACGCACAAAACTCCTGTTCATGAGCTTGGGCTAAATCTTTGGAGGGATAATGTAGTTCACTCAGACAAGATCCAGACTAGGTTGCTGAATATGATTCTTGAATTGATACTTAGGGAACGTACTGGTGAAGTTATCAACAGAGGGTTGATGAGAAACATAATCAAAATGCTGATGGATTTGGGTGCATCAGTCTACCAAGAAGATTTTGAGAAACCATTTCTTGATGTTTCTGCTGATTTCTACAGAGTAGAATCTCAGGAGTTTATAGAGTGCAGTGATTGTGGGGATTACTTGAAGAAAGCTGAACAACGTTTGAATGAAGAAATTGAGAGGGTATCTCATTACTTGGATGTGAAAAGTGAAGCAAAGATAACTAATGTTGTGGAGAAAGAGATGATAGCCAACCACATGCTTGGACTTGTTCACATGGAGAATTCAGGCTTGGTAAAGATGCTTCTTGATGATAAGTTTGAGGACTTGGGAAGGATGTACAACTTATTCCGCCGGGTTCCTAATGGGCTCTCGACAATTAGGGATGTAATGACATCCCACATCAGAGATACCGGAAAACAGCTTGTTACAGATCCTGAGAAGTCGAAGAATCCAGTGGAGTTCGTGGAGTGTCTGCTTGAGAAAAGAGATAAGTATGATAAGATCATAAGCTTGGCGTTTGGCAACGACAAAACCTTCCAGAATGCCTTGAATTCTTCTTTCGAATATTTTATCAATCTGAATCCTCGTTCTCCGGAGTATATATCGTTGTTTGTAGATGATAAACTGCGGAAAGGACTGAAGGGAGTGAAAGAAGAGGATATTGAGCTGATTCTGGATAAGGTTATGATGCTGTTCCGTTACCTCCAGGAGAAAGACGTCTTTGAGAAATACTATAAGCAGCATTTGGCAAAGAGACTGTTGTCGGGTAAAACAGTATCTGATGACGCTGAGAGAAGTCTAATTGTTAAACTGAAGACTGAATGTGGGTATCAGTTCACTTCAAAATTAGAAGGCATGTTCACAGACATGAAGACCTCTCAGGACACGATGCAAGGGTTTTACACAACCTATGGTGCCGAGTTAGCCAACGGACCTACATTAGTTGTCCAGGTTTTGACTACTGGATCCTGGCCCACTCAAACTAGTGTCACCTGCAACTTGCCATCTGAAATGTTGGCTCTCTGTGAGAAGTTTCGTTCGTACTACCTCGGGACCCACACTGGTCGGAGATTGTCATGGCAAACAAATATGGGTACGGCCGACCTCAGAGCTACCTTTGGGAATGGACAGAAGTATGAGCTGAATGTTTCAACTTATCAGATGTGTGTCTTGATGCTGTTCAACGGTGCTGATTCTCTCAGCTACAGGGAGATTGAGCAGGCCACTGAGATTCCATCTTCTGATCTCAAGAGGTGTCTGCAGTCCTTAGCTTGCGTAAAAGGGAAAAACGTGCTGCGCAAAGAGCCCATGAGCAAGGACATCGCGGAAGATGACGGGTTCTCTGTCAACGACAAGTTCACCAGCAAGCTTCGCAAGGTGAAGATTGGGACTGTCGTTGCACAGAAAGAATCCGAGCCTGAAAAGCAAGAGACGCGACAGAGGGTGGAAGAGGACAGAAAGCCACAGATCGAAGCTGCAGTAGTCAGAATCATGAAATCACGGAGGGTGTTGGATCATAATAATATCATTGCAGAGGTCACAAAGCAACTGCAGTCGCGGTTCCTGGCAAACCCCGGGGAGATCAAGAAACGGATAGAGTCCCTCATCGAACGAGATTTCTTGGAGAGGGACAATGCAGATAGAAGATTATACCGATACCTTGCCTGAAGAAAGAAAACAATTCCAGTTGCTGTACTTCCTTTTCAGGGTAGCTTTCTGCAGCGGAAATGTAACTTATTGACAGCTGTTGACATCAGTTTTATTCCTGCTGAATGCATTTGTTTTACTAGTCTTCATTCATTTCTTTTGCCTAAGTTTTCTATACCATAATAGGAAGAACAAGAAGCAGCAGCCAATTTCTCAACTGATTTCTGGATTTTATTTAAATTAGGATTTGCATTATACATACACCACAAGAGTATGGCTAAGTTAAGAAACTTATTCCTCTTCTAGATCACATTCTATACTATTTCCTTAACTCTCTTGACCAATGTCTCATAAGTTCAAAAGGAAAAACGGGGATACAAGCTGACTCGTTGCCCGGGTTAGGACTGCAACGCTCTCGTTTCCCTGCAAGCTTGCACAGCGTGATTTTAGGGCTCTGATTGGAGGATGCGATTTTGTATATCTGAGAAGCTATTCACATCCTTCCCCCATAACCTGCACATTCAGGTAAGGAACTGTGTTACAAGTAGAAATGCATAGGAAGTTGAGTTTTGTAAAAAAGGCTAAAACGGCCACCAGCAGTCAATTCCGATAGCATTAGCCCCTGCTTTGTCGGCCGTTGCATCATCTCCGACATGAACTGCTCTGCTCGTCCCTACACAGATTTGACCTACACCATTGCCAATGTACATCACTAGGAATTTAGTAGAAACTAGTACCATAAAATAACATCTATTGGTAGCATTTGGGCCCTACCTAAAGCAGCTCTAAATATTTTCTCATCCGGTTTTTCGTATCCAACCTCTGATGAGATGATGACTGCGTCGAACCTAGAAACACAAACAATCAGGATATGATGAGAGAAGCCAAAATTTAACCATGATCATAGAGGTGGAAAAATAGATCTATATCTCAATCACCAACAAATACATTTTGAAATAAGAGGTACCTAGAAAAGCAAGCTATGCCACTCACAGATGTAATACATTGAGGTCCTTGAGTAACTTCCTCAGGCGAGAGTCAAAGTTGGAGACAACGGCTAGTTTAACTGCACCAGCCATTCATTTCAGTAGAGATGTAAATAGCAGGTATAAAGAGCAACAATACCGTTTATATAGAAAGTGGTTGTGTAAAGTAACGAGATGACCTCCAGAATCTTTCAGGGATACCATAGTCTCATGAGCTCCTTGAGGAAGATGCCAAGCATCACCATTGGCATAGTACTGGTGAAGATATGATGAGATCAATCAAATAAATTAATACAGCCTTGTTCCTGTCCTAGCCATTCTTTCATAAACCATAAAAAACAAGATAGAAAACAAATAGGGCTGTTTAGATCAGCCAAACTGAAGAAATATACCTCGTACACTTCTTCAAAGTAGTCCACACTGTCGCAGCCAGTGGCTTCAGAAACGACGTGTTTCCAAAATGGCTTGCCATCACCCTGTACTAAACACATAATCGGAGCCCAGTTAGCAAAGGAATGTGCTGTCACAACCTTTGTTTCGTTTCTTGATTGGAAGAATGCCCAATGCACACATTAAACCAACCATATCATATACTCCCCTAATGTTTGAAAAAGAAGCACTTTCACTGCTTCGTCCTTTAAAATCAACAAAACTTAGACACTAGACTGTTTGATCAACCAAAGCAATCACCCATTCCTTTCAAAGTGACACACGAAAACTACCATATGCTAACGTTACAACTTTGGTGAGCATTTTGGTCTCTAAAATCAACAAGCACTAATGAGAAGCTGTTCAATCATTCATTCATATAAAGAATGCCTATATACACACATTAAAACTACCAACAGACACTCAGGACACCGTTCAATGAATCAAACACTGCAATCATTCATACTACCTTTCAAGAATGCCACATCAAAACTAACTACCATATGAATATTCCAAACCTTTGAAAAATCCAAAACTAAGCACCTGGTATCGAAGTTTCTGAGGCCATGTTGCAGAGAAAGCCCTTCTGAAACCTTGCTTTATATCAGCTGCAGTGGACTGCAGACCTGAAAAAATCAGCACAAAACCATAAACCCCCCTTTTCACAATTCACCAATTTATCGACACCCACTATTCCAAGATTTCATCTTTATACACCAAAACAAGAAACAAATTCGAGAAGATCGCTAATCTCACACCATATTTTGTGCCGATGGTCAAGTAAATTTCTTCGACCGGCTTCGCCAATTGCAGCAACGTGCCACCGGCGTCCAACAACAATCCGTCATACGCCCTCTCGCGCTTTCCATCATTACCTGAATTGTGGAAAAGCCATCAAAACTAACGCCATTTGAAGGCAATGAAAGAATAAGATCAATGCGAAATCGAGATGAATTATGACCTCTGTGAACTGTGGAGGCTGACGAAACGGAGGAGAATCTTAGAGGTGTGGGTTTTGGGAGCTTGAACTTGAAATTGAAGGGTTTAACGGCTCTGAAGAGATTGGCGACCTCCATTGTTGCAGCTGACCAACACAATATCATCAACAAGAAGGAATAATGCTTGAATGCTAATTCAATCCCAACAAATTTGGGATTTGATATTAATTTTTATATGTTTAATGTAAATGATAGATTTATTTTTAGTTATACTGGTATTAGGCTGAATAAATGGGCAAAATATGGCCCAACACATAATTATGAGCTACTTACGGATTGGGCTTTAAACCTCGCAATTAAATTTCTATGAAAATTCATTTTCACTAAATTCGTTGCTCAAAAACTTGGAGCAGCAGCCATGGCGACTGAGCTAGAAGAACTCATCGGATTTCTCTCACATGATTCTCCACCTGTATCCATCTCTGCTTCACTTTTTGTTCTGCTAATTTCGGTAACTTTTTCAATTGATGAGGTTTTTTTTACTGTTTTTGCAATATAGATTAAAAAGGCTGCGGTAAATATTTTTCGGGATTATACGGGTTCAGAAGATGGCTTACAGTCTGTCGGGAAATATTCTGCCGTCGCTGTTCCGTCTCTGTGTCGCCTCCTTGCTGAGAAAAAGGTTTCCTTATCTTTATTTTTTCGTTGATAGTTGACGAGTTGAATTCCTTAAATTGTTTGTTTGATGTATGATTTTTGGGAGAGGCTTGATTAGTTTGTATTCACTAGTTAAATTAGGATGATATGAAAAATTAAAGGTCACTTACTTTGGTGAAGTTTCGAAATTAGCAAGGGAGTACTTAAAGTGGCTGAATGGAAAATCAAGGCATGGTAGAGAAGTTAATAAAGATTTCGAATGTTACTTAAATCCACCTAAATAATCAAGTCAAATCGTTGAGAGTAGCCTGTTAGCTGAGAATATACTGCTAACCGTTTAACTTTTCTTGAACTAAATGGAGTTTTTGCTTCTCTAGTTTGGATGTGCCACCAGTAAAGTCATATATCCAATTCAGTTTAACTCCGTTGAACTGTTAGTCATGTAGACAAGATGAGCTGAAGTACAGACACACTCCTATTTGATTGCTATTTGGTTTCTCATCTGAATGGAAAAGTTAGACGATATTGTATCTTGGATTGCTGCTAGTTCTTTTGTAACATTTGACATCAGTATTTGTTTAGGAAGTGTCTGAACCTGCTGCAGAAGCCCTTGTTAATTTGTCACAAGTACCAGATTTGGCAGGAAAGATGGTTGAGATGGGTATTGTCAAAATTGTGATGGATATACTTTACAGAATAGACTGCGACATAAAACACTTACTGGTCATGCTTATTGTCAATGTAACACAACTGGATGCTGGAATTGAGTCTTTACTTCAGGTTACCATTACCATTTCCTTGGCTTTTCATTTTGTCCTTTTATTTCTGGTGTTGTACTATATGAAAGTTCTTTAGTTGAATAGTCATCGGCCTTAAACTGTGCATTTTTTGTTGAAATGCTGTTGGAGTTTATTGTATCCTAGTTTTTCAAAAGATTGGTCAACAAAAATTAATATAGTGAATATTATTCTGGATTCCAGAATGGAGATGAGAAGATGCAAGGTCTGTACGTCATGAAGCTGGTTCGATCATTTTGTGCTTCATCTTGTTCTAGTGAAAGGAAAGGTCAGTTTTCCTTCCATTCTTTATGTATTGTATCATTTCAATATCTTTGCAAGTATTGCAGGAACGTCAAACAAGTTGTAATCCTATTCTGGTAGTGTATGTGATTTATCTTATGTTTCTGGTCATTCTTTAGGCAGTTCAGGATCCAATCATCCTACAATTATATTTGATGGCTTAACCTTTGTCATCTTTTTTACCCTTACTAGGTGATGATCCTTTTGAACATGTGGCTTCTATACTTGTAAACATATCACAGAAAGAAGCAGGAAGAAAGCTTCTACTGGAACCCAAGCGAGGGCTTCTGAAGCAAATTATCAGGCAATTTGATTCACCAAGCCCATTGCGAAAGAAAGGGGTATTTCATTTTGTCTTTCTTTTCTTACTCCGTAGATACTACTACTAGATTTACTACCCTGTTTTTTGTTTGATATTGCTTGAGTATGAGAGCATGGACATAAATCCATAGAAACAATCTAAACTTAGTCCCTCATTGTTTATCTATCGTCCGCAATATTAATGTACCGGTCATATAGTGATCAACTGTTTTTTGTCCATTTAATTTATCTACATCTCTGGTACTTCTCCGTAGTTCACTTTACATGTATTTTTATTCTTATTTCTTTCTGTTTTGAAAAGGGGTTGTTGAAAACAAAAGGAAAGTAGATAACAGCTAGTAACTAAAACAAGTTTATCCATGTACCTGTCCAAAATGCTTGCGTTGCATTCGAACCAAAACTCTTGGGGTGTCTTTCTGAAGGAATAGTTTGGATTGGATGATTATAGAACTAGCAGCTAGAAAGTAGAATGGCTTTATATGCTCTAAGACATTAGGTTAGCACCTTTTGAGGGAATTATGGAATGTTTTCTGATACTAGTTATATTTTCTTTTTACAGGTTTCAGGAACTATTCGAAATTGTTGCTTTGAAGCAGAAAACCAGCTGCAAAATTTGCTTCTTGTATCAGAGTTTCTCTGGCCTGCTCTACTACTTCCAGTAGCTGGAGAAAAGGTAAATTTTCTTTGAAAACCAGTTTTCTCTTTCGACTATTTTTTTCTTGTTTGCCCTTCCCATTATTTTTCTTCTCTCCATAACCTCTGATATCAGAACTCTAGTGATTAGTAGTAGTAATCTTTTGATTTAGACCGAAGTTCTTGTACCAAACGAAGAAGCACCTAGCCAGATATGTATAGCCCTTGACGAGTTACGTAAAGTGATCTAATGAAAATGATAGTAATCTCTGATATCACTTATCAGAACTCTTGTGATTAGTAGTAATCTTGATTTAGACTGAAATTCTTGTACCAAACGAATAAGCACCTAGCCAGAGATGTATAGCCTTATGTAAAGGGAGCTAATGCAAATGATAAGATCTAAAATTTTCTGGTAAAGAATTCTGTGTGGTTTGGCTATGTAGCCCGACATTCATGTTGCGGAGTAATGGTGAACCATGTAATCTTTATACATGCATTTTATCACCCATCTTATATTTCTGTATTCCTTTGATCTGTAACAGATATACAGTGAGCAAGATACATCTAAAATGCCCCCTGAACTTGGGAGTGCACTCTCAATTGAACGTGAAGCAGTAGATGACCCAGAAATTTGTGTTCAAGCCCTTGATGCTATATACCTACTCGTCTTACAGGTGAATTAGCTTATCCCTCCACTAAGACAAAAACTACCGAGGGACATTTTTAATGGGCGATTTATTTAGTGGATTAGCCTATATTATTTTTACCTACAGTATGCAAAAGTAGTGTTTACCATCGTTTCTTCTTCTAGGAAGCCGGCAGGAGGGCTTTCTGGTCCATTAATGGTCCTCGAATACTACAAGTAGGGTACGAAAACGAGGAGAACCCTCAAATAATGGAGGCATTCGAACGAGTTGGCTCATTGGTAGGCCTACTTCCTCCCCCTTCCCGCAATAGCATCATTTTTGCAATTAACTGAACTACATCATCACTGGTGCATCTGACAAGTCGTTAACTTACATTATTCATATTTCACCAGCTGATCCAAGAGAATGGCGTGGAGACAGACACCACACTGGCAACATAGGAGCAGCCCTCCCTTTGTTATTATGAATTTCCGGTTGGGAGGATAGCTCCATCGGTTTGATCGAACAGTGCAGTGTTCCTTGGCATCAGCGTGAGCACAGGTTATCAACAGCTTAGATAATTTCTTGAATTGTGTTGTATTTTATATATATATATATATATATATATATATATATATATATATATATATATATATATATATAGGGATGTATTCATTTCCTTTTTGTATATTTTCTCCTTTTTCCTTCTTGATCTCAGACCCACGATTTTGTCATCCGACGGTTAGATTAGTGTCACGTGTCATTTAATAATGCAGAGTTTCTGTTGAATAATGCACACCGACTAATAATGCACCATTATAGTGTAATAATGCAGATTTTCAGTTGAATAATGCACACCGACTAATAATGCACCATTATAGTGTAATAATGCAGATCATCTGGACCGTTGATGAATGAGATCTAACGGCTCATATTAAGAAGAATAAAAGATCTAAGGGATGAATAGGAGAATAACACTCCCCTATATATATATATATATATATATATATATATTTTTGGCAACAGGTGATGTGAAATATATACATATGCTTTCAGTGAATATTGTGTTCCAATCAATATTGGAATTCTAATTGTGTTCCAAGTCTAAATGAGAAATCTAAGTTATTACTTGAATATGATCACTTTCGATTCAATCTAAAAAAGACATAACTAGAAAATAAAAGTAAAATTGATTAATTTTCAGATTCTAAATTCATAAAAATCTCTTCACTTTTGAAAAACGGGGGTTTATTTCTGGTTGAAGAAGTATCTAAGTTTCTGAAAATATTTTCTAGAGTGAACTACAACTTTCTCCGTCCCACAATAATTGTCACACTTTATTTTTTTTTTACCATAAATAGTAAGTAGGTCTCACATTCTATTAACTCACTTCACTCATATTTTATTATAAAACCAATATAAAAAAGTGAGTCTCACATTCCATTAACTTTTCCAACTAACTTTTCTTTACATTTCTTAAAATTTGTGCTCACAATAAAAGTGACAATTATTGTGGGACGACGAGAGTATCTGATTTTTCACTTTCGTACAAAAATGGTACCTAATTTTTGTTTTATATCGCTTTTGGTACCTAAAAATTACATTTTTAGTACTTGATGCTAATTTTCACCCTAAAATTCACATTTTAAATTTTTTGCCATGGATGGCATTTTTGGCCATACACGAAAAGATGACTTATTGTGAAGACGATGAAACGCTACTCAGTTGATAAAACGTTTTTTCTCAATCTAATAGGTTAGCAATTCAGGTCATCACGACAATAAATAAGGAAAATAGAGGTGGTGTTGTTTCTATTTTATGAAACATTTCAATTTTAATGGAACAACCCAAAAAAACGTTTCATTTTTAATGAGACAGAGAGAGTATATGATATACTAAGACTAAATTGTATTTATATTTTTTATTTTAAAATTTTCTTGATTTTAATTTTAATTCTTTATTTTCCAATTACTAGCATTTATTTTTGTAACGCTACGTCGAACCTCAATAAAAAATAACCATATATTTTTTACTAATCTACTTAATACTTTCTACTACTACTATTTTAAAGCTATATAGTTAATGTTTTTCTCTCTTTTTCAAATAAAAAATAACCATATATTTTTTATTATGCAGAGAAGAATAGTGAAAATAACTATTTCCTTTGCACTATTCTGCTTATTATGCGAATTCCTCTCTCCCTCTTTCCTTGTATGAATTCCTGTCTTATTCACTATTCTACTTCAAAGTCAACTTAAATTTCTACCTTCATGCAAAAATAAAAAAATCACTTTCTGGACTATCTGGAAATAGTTGTGCAAGAGTTGATTTTTTTAGGTTGAAAGAGATGGCACTAAAGTTCGTCTATAATGTGCTATATACTTGACAAAGAGAGGGTGAGAGAAAATGCATTCCGGTAGGATCACCTCCTCTACTCAAAAGTTCAATTCAAGATGGAATTAAGCCAACGAATAAGAGAACTTTTAGTGAATAAGTGCAAGCTTCGTTTCAAGAATTATCAAAACTTAGATCCTATCAATCTCATATTCAATAGAAATATGAATTATAACTCTATATATATATATATATATATATCCAAATTTTATCAACATTAAAAAATAAAACACAAAAAGTTTAATTTTACATTCTCACATTCAAAATTCATAGTTAATGTCATTTAACCAGTTTCAATCAAGACCAAATGTCCTTTGGTACAAGCTTCTAGACTATATCAAAGAGAGCCTTATCTTGGCCTTCTCTTTGCAGAGGTTCAATCAACATAGAAAAAGTGGCGGAGTTGAGTTTGAATCCCCTTGAATCCATCTCTTCCAACAATGGAATCGCATCCACGATCTTGTTCCACTTTAGAAGACCTTGCACAAAAACATTGTACGTCACAGTGTTAGGTAAGCAACCGTTGCTTACCATTTGCATCATCAAATCCTTCGCCTCATCCATCTGCCTCCGTTTGCAATACGCACCAACAAGAACAGTATATGTTACGACGTTGGGCTGCAAACCTTTGAATGGAAGTTCGTCGAACACATCCCTTGCTTGCAAAACTTTATCATTATGGCACAATCCCTCGATGAGGACACTATATGTTACTATATTTGGAATCACGCCTTTGTCTTCCATGGTATGTAGCATGGAAAATGCTTCATCAATACGATTAGCTCTGCAAAAACCATCCAACAAGACAGTGTAAGTCTTTACATCAGGAGACATTCGACGAGCTTCCATCTCTCTGAATAATTTGAAGCCATCTTCATCTTCACATTTTCCTTCACGAAATAAGGCCTCAATCATTATGGTATAGGAAACCACATCGTGTTCAAACCCTTTGGCACGAACCATAGCAAAAAGACGTGAAACTTCATCCACTCGCCCATTTTTGCAGTACAATAGCTCGTAAAATTAACCTTGATGCCGGATTCCTCTTGCCAATTGGAAAGCGTTTTCAGCTTCATCCATGTCTCCTCGGATACAATATCCATTAATCAAGCTTGTGTATGTAACAATGTCGGGTTGAACATCATTTGCTTCATAATGACCAACATACGCTCCGCCTCTCCCATCCTCCCCTCTCTGCAAAGAGCATCTACCAAAACACTATAGGTAACCACATTTGGGTAGATATTTTTAGCCAGCATCTCCTTCACCACGTCTTCAGCCTCGTTCCCTCTATTATAATGGCATAGCCTTTCGATTATTGAATTATACACAACATTGGGTGATATCCCCTTATCACCGAGAGTGGACAAGAGTTGGAGAGCATCATCCACTTTTCCATCCTTGCAAAGACCATCAATAACTATATTGTAAGCATAAACATCAGGTTTGCAGCTTTCGTTTTCCAATAGATTGAGCAATTCAAGCGCCTTGAAAGTACCTCCAGCTTTGCATAACCCATTAATCATAGCATTATACGTGCGTTGATTGGGATCGCATAGTTTCTCGGCCGACAACTTCCCCAACAGTTGTGCAGCCTCTTCGATCTTTCGAACCAACATAAGCCCTTTGATGAGTGTGTTAAAGGTCACCACTGTAGGCTCGTACCCGCGCTTGAAAAAACTGCCTAAAACTGCAAACCCGAAATCCAGTCTTTTCAGGCGGCAAAAGCAATCGATCGCAATACTCAGGCTGTAGTGATTTAGAGGAGGATCCCTTTTAAGCATTTCGTCGAACAGATGGAGGGCGACATGGTAGTGTTGCATCTTGACCACAACACTCAACAATTTCGTCAAATTAAAGACGGAGGGGCACGGCCGCATTCTTAGCATCTCCCGAAACAGAGTAACAGCATCATCGGCTTCACGCAAAGATTCGAAATCGAATCTGGGATAAGCTGAAAAGTGTCTAATTTATGGCTAACATTATCAAAATTGGATCTTGGTACAATAAATGACTCATAACGTGGAGAGGCGACGGCAAAAGTAGAGAATTTAGACGGAGAATTCGACAAAATTTTATCCAGAAATATAGCAGTATGTTTGGAGCTCATTCTTGGAATCTGGTTTTGGTATAGATATACTCCGTATCATATATCTTCTCTATCTTTTTCTTCTGTCATCCACAATATGAATAGCCCAACAATAGCCCAGCCATAGCCCAGCCACTGCCACATCATCAGCACTAAAAATCCTCCTGCCACATCATCAAAACAAGCAAATAGCCCAGCCATAGCCCAGCCACATACTATCCACATCATTATTAACAAATATATACAAAATAAAATAATTAAAAATAACACAATATACGGAATTAAATTTACGACACAAAAACGAGAAAATTCACTAATATTAATAAAATATAAAAAGTACATTAATTAAAAAAAATTACATAATTAAAAAAAACTAACGGCGGTCAATCCTCCGTGCCCATAAAACTTCGATTAAATCCTTTTGGAGTCGAATATGAGCCGTCGTTTGGCGCATGTCGGCGTGTGCTTGTAAGAGGCCGGCTTCATCGTGAGGTACCCCACTCCGTACGTTGGGGGCGGCCACGCCGTGGCTTGGACCGGCTTCATTATCGTCGTTGACCCAATTGGTCAGTTCGCCACCTTCATCTTCGACAATCATGTTGTGCATGATAATACATGCGTACATGATATCAGCAATGCATTGGACTTCCCACAAACGCGTTGGACCCTTAATTGCCGCCCATCGAGACTGGAGCACACCAAATGCGCGCTCCACGTCCTTGCGCGCCGACTCCTGCCGTGCCGCAAAGTAGGTCTTCTTCGCATCTCCTGGGATCATCGTGGGATTCTTTCCCTTGTAGCCGGACGTGTAGAACCCCTTCCAGGCTGCGGGACAGTTCTTCCAGTCCCAATGCATACAATCTATGCTGCCTAACATACCCGGAAACCCATGCTGACTCCCGTGCATCCGCAACAGATCTTGGCAGTCTTCGGGGGTAGGCTTTCGCAGATACTGATCACCGAATACTTCTATCACTCCCAGACAGAAATTCTTCAGACATTGCAAGGCAGTCGTCTCACCGATGTGGAGATACTCGTCCCACATGTCTGCCGCGCCTCCGTAGGCCAACTGTCGGATTGCCGCAGTGCATTTTTGAATAGGTGTGTGGCCGGGTCTGCCAGACGCATCGTGTCTGAAGCGGAAATACAGATATCGAGACTCCAAAGCGTTGACAATACGCATAAACAGGTTCCTGGTCATCCTAAAACGACGCCTGAAAAGGTTGGCGTTGAACCGAGGCTCCTGTGCGAAGTAGTCTTCGTATAGGCGCTGATGTGCAGCTACGTGATCCCGATCAATCACACTGCGGCGGTGGACCACTGGGGGAGGTCGAGGTATCGCCGGCTGCAAGGCCCTTTCCATCCATTGGTTTATCGCGTTGGTCGTATAGGCATCCAACGCCTCGGCCATTCGACGTTCGTACTCCTCAGCATCCCCTCCGCTACCACCACTACTACCACCAGCATTACTCATTTTGCGTTGTTGATCTTGAACAGAAATTAAGATAGAGAGAGTACTCGTTAAAACAAGTGGTGCGAATGAAAATGACGAACAAATCGCGTATATATAGTGTTTCGAAAAAAAAATTTATTTTTTCGCGCTAGGCGGTGCGCTGGGCGATCCGGGCGCTGCAATTGCGCCGAACGGACCGTTCAGCGCACCGCCCAGCGCTGCGCGGTTTCTCTCTCCAATCGCCCGCTGGGCGGCTGCAATAGATCGCCCAGCGAACCGCCCAGCGCCGGCGCTCGGCTGGGCGGTCGCTGGGCGCCTATTGTGGATGGCCTTATTAATATTATTATTAAGATGTTACAAATTACTCCCTCCATATGTTATGTTACTCACACTTTTTCTTTTTAGGCCATAAATTTGAAATTGATTTTTAGTGTAATTAAATTAGAATTTAAGTGTAATGAGACATCACTTAATAAAGAAGCTCTTAACTTAATCTAACATGTTAATTAAATACATTAATTCTAACTTAAACTATAAATAGTGTAAGTAGTTTGTGACGAGCCAAAACGGAATAGTGCAAGTAACAAGGGACGGATGGAGAAATATTTAATTTATTTTTAATATAATTCAAATTATAATTGATGCTTAATTATAGTTATAATTTTAATTAAAATTAATTATATAATAATAATAATTCATAATTAATAATTTTAATATACTTATTTAAAATATGAATCATATGATATTAAATAATAATAATAATAATAATAATAATTATTTTATCTTATTAATAACTAATCAATATAATTTTAATAAAATATAAAATTATGAATTATATTTATAATAATATAAAATGATTAAATTTTTTTAACTAGATGTTTTAGTCCTAAAATGATACTACTATAAAACAGTTATATTAAAAATATTCAATCAATTTAATTAGTTTAAACAATTAATTTAATTAGGTATTTTTTCTTTAATTTAAATTATGAATGTCAATTAGGTGTATGTATAAAATACTAAAGAAAAGAAGAAAATGAAGAAAAAAGAAAGAAGAAAGAAGAAAGAAGAGGGAATAGAAACTAAGAAGAAAAGGAAAGAAGAAGGAAAAAAAAGAAATCACATTTTTGGTACTCCCTCCATCCGACACAGGTTTTAAGAAATGTAATAGAAAGTGAGTTGAAAAAGTTAGTGGAAAGTAGGTCCTACTTTTATATATTAGTTTTATAATAAAATGTAAGTAAGAATGGGTTAGTGGAATGTGAGATCTACTGCCAAAAATGGCAAAAGTGAAAGGTGACAAATTTTTAGGGACGAGCAAAAAAGGAAATATGTGACAAATTTTCAGGAACGGAAGGAGTACTGTTCAATTGAAATTTCCAAATATACCCTCTATGACTCAAAAATCACATAATTAATACCTAGAATTATTTTTATCACGAAATATAAAAAATGATATGAAATAAAGATGAGGTATCATTTTTATGCAAAATAAAAGAATAAATATAGTTTACTCTACTATTTCGTATCAAAATGTAAAGATTGAAATTACTTTGACACTGGAAAGGGACATGGGTCCCGCTAGACGACAACAACGAGAAAAAGTAGTGGTCAATAATAATGGCCCACGTGTAGGAATATTACAGGAAAGCGGTACTAGATATTTCAAGGGCAAAATAGGAATTCCTGAGCTTGAAAGTCAAAGGCAAAATCAACGGTAATTCATTAACGCGATTAGGTTGGCCAACGCATGTGCTTTATAGGCTCCTAAAAATTCAATAGAAATTATTTTTCGAAAACTGGAACGAAGTTATTGATTTTATAGTGTTCTCGACATTAACGATTTGAATACTGATCAATCTAGAATGTTTAGCATAGGATGATGATATTTTGAGAACTTTTTTTAAAGTGAGATCATAGAACCAAATATATCCATCCATTAGATATTAATCCAACGATCCACACGCATGCCATATTAGTTATTTATAATTCTTATTATTTCAATGCGAACCGTTAATATTGTGTGTCATAAACTGATATTGTGTGTCATAAACTGATAAGTATTATGCATAATATTGGTATATTGATGTATAATAGTCAACTTACATCTTATAAATGTTAATAAATAGTAATATTGGTATATTGATGTATAATAGTCAACAGTAGGTGGAATATGTTGGCAATTGAAACATAAAATGAACATAAAAAATATCTCACATCGGTGTACACAAAGAGCTTAATCCACTATATAAGTCTCATGGGCCTCTCCTCCTATCACCAATTGATTTTAAGATGAAACTCATGGATTTCTATCATGGTATCAAAGCGGCTCGCCGACTGTGGGTCATATTTTACTGACCCAGCAGTATATCTGGGCTGAAACCGAAAAAAAATGACTGACCCAGCAGTATAACTGAGCTGAAAATTTGGGCCAGTGGTCCAACCAATCGAAAAAAAAATTGGGCAGATTGACCAATCGATCATAAAAAAGTCCAACCCCTCCAAGATTCACCTTGAAAGGTTTGAGGGAGAGTGTTGACAATTGAAACATAAAATGAACATAAAAAATATCCCACATCGGTGTACACAAAGAGCTTAATCCACTATATAAGTCTCATGGGCCTCTCCTCCTATCACCAATTGGTTTTAAGATGGAACCCATGAATTTCTATCAGAAGAAACTGATATTGTCCGTGAAAGAAATTGATATACTCTTTTAGCATGAAAATATGTTGATATTTGATTGTTTTTCTAAAACTTATGAACATGATACAAAACTATCTTTAATTTAATAATATATTTTTTAAAAAATAATGTAATTTAAAGTGAAAGAGTTTGTGGAATTCAAAGCCTTTGGGAAGAGATAAATTGGCTACCTTCAACTATCTATCACCTATATTTTATCATTCATGTGTATATTTTATTTATATTTGTGCTATGTATATTTGTCCAAACTAGGTACCAAATCATATGAACAATTAATAGATCAAATTCCTATCAATTAATTTATTCTGTGAATATGAAGCTTCTGACATTGTCTGTAATTTTTAATTTTTGATTGAAGAAATGATGCTCAAATAAGCATCTAGTATCTGTCATCAGTAGTTTTAAGATATAAGAGAATAATATCTTAGAACTTTTCATGTTTGTCTCTGTCGATATTACTTATGTAATGTTATAAAACATGACAAATCACAATGGAAATAACATCATTGTGTATAATTCAGATTGTAACGCTGCAGGCCATATTCACATAGCAAGTATACAACTATTTTAGATTATGTATACTTTAGAATCGATTAGATTCAGAGCCTCATTTAATGTTTTGGAAGTTTCTTGTTTAATTCAGATTTGTAAGTCTCTTGCTTATTTAAACTTCACCTAATTACCTTGGATTTGTTTCTATTGATATACTAAATTCATAATTACTCCAACAGAATTAAATACACAAAAGCAAAACTGGTAAAAGAACGAGCCATAGAATTATTTTCTTCAGTCAATAACGACAGCCACACGGTTTATCTCATTTTTTCTCAAATGATACTATATTTGATATTCAATTATTCAGATTTACAGTAAGATATTTGTGATGTTGAATTTGATTTATGGTGCGAAGAGACGCATATAAATACAAAGACATAGTAATTCATTGATGAGAGAAGAGAACACAGGTCTTCAAGTGTGTGTGATTATTACTTTTGAGGAGGGGCAATTGACCCCAAATTGATCTATCTCTATCTCTATCTCTATCTAGGGTTTGTTCATCGGAATTTCGATTCAATTTCCCGTCTCACTCCACGCAAACCCGGCATCGGCGGTGTTAGGTATGGAGATGATCAATGGTGTAACAGTGTCGGACGAATTGCTGGGGACATTTGCGCCGATAATCGTCTACTGGATATATTCCGGGATTTACGTCTTGCTTGGCTCACTTGACGATTACAGGCTGCACACGCGCAAGGATGAAGATGAGAAGAATTTGGTCTCCAAAAACGACGTCGTCAAAGGTGTCCTCCTCCAGCAGGCGGTTCAGGCCGTCGTCGCCTCCCTTCTCTTCGCCGTAAGTAGTGTTTTTTTTCGTTTACTTTCAATCGGTGTTGCTGCGTTTCTGTCTATGTTATGTGTTTCGCCGATGATTGTATATGATTTTGTTGACTTTGAGGATGAGAGCTTGTGATTTTTGTTGCTTGTGTGAGCGTGTGCAAGCTGCTTTGCTGTAGATTTGGAATCTTTCATTCTGCGTTTTGGGGTTAAAATTGCTTGTTGTATAACGGTAGGACTGTTGTATTTGCGAGATTTATCGCGAATTTGTGATCATATTAAATGGTTGATCAGGGGGGTGTAGTAGGTTATCCTTGTTCTGTTGTATGGAAATTGGAATTGCTATTGATCATTGCTGTTGCCTAATTATCTGGAGCGATCATTGGATTGATAGTATGCTTGAAGATGAGACACTGAAGCATCAGATACTTGAAATATTTTTTCTGTTGGATGTGCTTTGTCTTCTTTCTGATGGCATTTTACAGTGACTCAACTGCCTTTTCTTTTGCTTTCAGTAGACGCGTTCCATGATTACACATTTCAATTTATTGAATGCTTACAACTAAAATTTTGGACAATATTCTTGTTGAAGTTCTCTAAAACGCTTTGGCAAACGAGCTTATAAATGCTGCTTAAGTTGTTGGGCTTGAATAAGCCAAACGTCAAAGCATTTTCTTCACTGGAGGAAGAATTTATGGGAACTGACACATATATATGAACTATGCATATTAATAATCCATGATATGTCAAATCTTGTTGTGCATTCAATAATTGCCTTGTTTTGGCTAAATGAGTTTGAGCATATATATAATATATGCCTTCATAAAAGTACATACATTTAATATTTTGTCCTACTAGTGATTTCTTTGGCTGATTCTTATGAAAACACCCTATAAGTATAAATAACTCCCGCGCATCTAACTTTTTATAAATTTCCACATCTCCAATTCAAGTCTCACATCAATATTTCTGTTTCCTCATGTATTCTTAATCTACTGGTCGTAGATAACTGAAAATGCAATTGAGTCAGCATAGTTATTTAAAAGGTTTTTTAAGGGATTGTATCTTGCTTGTTTGGCATTTGACCACATGGGTACGTTGTTCTTGAATCTTGATTAAGCGGAAAAGTTGCTTAGGTCTTACCTACAACTCCATTACCTTCAGAAAGAAACCGCTTGACATTTGAAGTTGCTTAAAATGATACCATACCAATTTGTCTTCTTCCGACGGTTTTTTCTAGTTGAACAGATCAAATGTGATAACATGCGATTCATCTGTGTCACAACCCTAAACTAAATTGAATGTAAAAAACAGCAGTTGATTATAGAGTTTATGCTAGAAAAATATTATACTCCACTTTGGTGGTTATATCTAGAGTGTCAGTACTCTCTGGGGATTGTTTCTTCATCTCCAGATTCTACCAGGACTTTTAGAGACATGCTTCAGAATTATGATATATTATCAAATAACAACGATAGTTGGCCCATCTCATAATTATTTTCTCGGGTCTGCTGGCATTAATTTCATGCTAGTTTCAGTGGTGGTAACACACTTTGATGGCTGATGTGTTGTTATGAGGATTATCATATCTGATACCTAGTTATGGATTCACTTGTGGATTGTTGCAACTCGCCTACTCTAGGAAATTAAAGCTTTTGTAGGCTGTTTATTTGTCGAATGACGGAATGAGGTATCTCATTTTTTATTTAGTTTGTCGATTAGAGTAAAATTTGTCCAAAGCTATTGTAAGATGCTCATACCCTTTTTAGTCGGTCCGCTTCAGTTAACATCTATTCTTGACATGCTGTGATGCATTTTTTAAGCAAAAGTCTTGCATACTGGAACTTCCCTATGTGAGATAAATTATAAGTAATCAGTATCACCTTAGAATATTTGCTGATAAAATCTGTTTCTTTAACCATGTAATCGGGGTCTGTTAAAGTTGTGTGGCCTACCACCTATATAGACCAGTGTCTTCTCAGATATGTTAAAGACTGGATATTCGTAATAGCTTTCTGGCTGTGTAGTTTATGATATTTTCTGACTGTACTAGTTTTCATTTAATTTATCGTGCCTCTTGGAGGTTCTAACTTTATTTGGATACTTTTGTGATCTCTATGTTTTCCTGATCCTGCCTAATCAAACTGAACTAGTGTTAGCTTAATCATCAATTTTACATCCGCATAATTATCATTATGCTAGTAATCCGTTGTTCAGTTTATAATGAAGTATACCATGCAGATTACTGGAAGTGACAGTGATCCTGTGGATGCTCAGCCGACCTCCCTCATTGTTCTTGCTCGGCAATTCTTGGTTGGGATGATGGTGTTAGATACCTGGCAATACTTTATGCACCGCTACATGCACCAAAATAAGTTCTTGTACAAGCACATTCATTCTCAACATCACCGGCTGGTTGTCCCCTATGCATATGGAGCTCTGTACAACCACCCCATTGAAGGTCTGCTTCTGGACACGGTTGGTGGTGCTCTATCCTTCCTCGTATCAGGCATGTCTCCTCGAGCTTCTATCTTCTTCTTTTCATTTGCTACCCTCAAAACAGTTGATGACCACTGCGGGCTATGGCTACCGGGCAATCTCTTCCACCTTCTCTTTAGAAACAACTCTGCCTATCACGATATCCACCACCAGCTCTACGGCAACAAGTATAACTTCTCGCAGCCATTCTTTGTGATGTGGGATAGGATCCTCGGCACTTACATGCCGTATTCGCTTGAGAAGAATGTCGACGGGGGCTTTGAAGCACGGCCCTCGAAAGAATATAAGGAAGAGTGATTTTAACAATAATCACCGGCTGTAACATTTGTGTATCACTATAGGATTTTGTTTTTTTTGAATTGTTACGTTTACCTTGACTAGTGATTGAGTGCTTTTAATATTCGTACATATACATACTTAAATGTGTGTTTTCTGATTTTGGTTGCTGTGATATAATATCATTTCCAAATGTTTCAGATTGTTAGTTTTCTGGTGAAGAACATGTGGGATTAGCACAAACCTCTCTCTCTCTCTCTCTTTGACTCCAGCTTTGGCGATTGATGAAATATTAATATATAACAATAGGTCAAAACTATGTTACAAGAAGCATTACAATAAGGTCATAGCTTAACTTCTACTACAACACAACACAACACCTTGAAAACTGGAGCTACAAAGCATAACAAATTAATGGTCTGTTCTGTTTTCCTACCTCAAGGGACACACTATGCTCGAAATTTCCCAGAAAGATCGATCACAAGCTGCAACTTACAAACCAACCCTCCTGGTTAATAATGAGGCCATTCACAGCAAGATAATCATAGACCATTGTGGCGTTCAGAGAGCGAAACAAGATCTGTATGCGCGACCAAAGAATTGGTGACGGAAATCATGCAGCCCATCGAGTCTATGCAGAAGTGGAGTTGCCCACCCAGTATTGCTTGACTGCTACCATTATCTTCTGAGGTATGAGGGGGCCATCTTCATGATCCATCATTTTGGAATCCCACCTCATACCTCCGATGATCTTCTTCACCTTCACGAGCACATCCACTTCGTCACGGAATATGACTGCACCTTCAGGCCTCAAGATCCGGTCCATTTCTAACAAGATGTCCTCAAAGTTACACCTGCATCCATAATTTAGTTACTATATAGCCTTGAATGAAAGAAAGATTTCGAGCAGCCCTACATATTTCATCTCGGAAAGAAAACCAATCCAATTTTCTTAGAGTAGTGTGCTTTTCTAGGCCTAATAACAAAAAGCTGAGGCGTAACAGATGCTTACTTGTCCTTGTACAAGCTGAAAACACCATTAGCATGGATGAGATCATAGGTCCTTGGATATGTAGAGAAGGCTTCACACCTGGCAAGACAATTATTCATTACAAAAACCCGTTATGTCTTGCAGAGAAAAAAGTAAAGGCGTGGGGAAGAGCAGCGTAGAATGCAATCAGAGATGGAAAAAGAGAGCACAAAAAGAGACGACGAACTAGAACTAAAGGTCATCAACGAGCACCCAAAGAAGCTAACATCTTATTTATGAGTATAACAATAGAACACACAACAGAGTTCCAAATAAATGCACATCTCAAGTCTAAACTTGGATTGGCATCACTAGAGTTCATTTTATAACCCTTGTCCTTAGTAACTCAATTCTAAGTTACGAGCTTGATCTGTTGGTTACGAAAATTAATGTAGGAACATCTATCATGTTAGCTTCCTAAATGCTTAATGGTCTAACTAAGATAGGCTTAATCAACCAAAATAACGAAAGCTTAACTCAATCCGGCGGGGCAAACATAAACCCTATTGACATACATCGACTAAAAGATGATTCAAGAAGACTGAGCAAGTGAGTTTAAGAGCATGTGCAATAGTATGAAAAATAATTACATAGTACAAAATAGAAAGACAATGGCGTACGTCGTACCAGTCATGATAGATGCCAATCAATCCTCTCTCAAATATGACACCAAGGGTACTTTTCTCAGCAATTGTCGGTACTACATTCATGACCCACAATTTGGGAGATTGAAGAGCAGCAGCAAAGCCTCCAAGGCCAGCATTCATATCCATGATATTGCGATACCTTCCAGAGTCGAGAATCTTGATAATCTTTCTATAGGCATTCACATGCTTTTTCCATTGCTTATTGTCCTCGAGATATGCCTCAACAGAAACTCCAGCAATTGAAGCACTAGCAATTCTTGGTGGGATGGCATAAAGCCTCTCGGGGAACGGCCTGAGATCCCCAGACAGTTCTTCATTGTTACCATTGTTAGTCTGAGTAATACATGGCTCCACTTTCTTGTACCTGAAATTGGAGGAAAGTAGGAAACATTATGACCGGATAGTTTTGAAGCTTCGGTTTGAGCCCAAATTTTTGAATGACTATCTATCTGAATAAGCACCGACAACATGGACTTGGTCATGACATCTTCCATTATGTACTTGCAAAATGAAAGATTCATACCAGACATCATCAGCATCTTCAGATTTACAGATAGTGGCTCCTGAATTTTCTTGTGCAGCACGACAGGAATTGACATCCTTTGATTTCTGCCATACTGCAATTTCACCAATCTCGGCCTTCTTCTCCCAGCAGAGAAGCTTAGCAACCTCTTCAATCTTTCTTTGTTCCTCCTGGAGATCTTCCATTGGGCGTTGCCATGCCTTATAATTAGTCTTCCAATTGATGGGAGGCCCCGAAAGCACCCAATACCCACCAGGTCTAAGCACACGATCGACTTCCTTCATATAGAGTCCATCTGTAAAGAGAGAGGGAGAGAGAGAACAAAATCACTAAGCACCATAGGTAGTTCAAAGATAATAAAGATCATTCTCTTTCGTGGTGCGGGCACAGGAAATAAACAACAAATATAGTAGATCTTACCATTGACACCCCAAGGTATAAGACAACGCGAACAATGAGCCATATCAAATGCACTTGACGGATATGGGGTCTTAATTGTTCCAAGAACACCAATGACAGCAGGGACGCCCCTTTCAAGAGCAAACTGAACCTGGGCTTCATGTGAGTCTCTTGGTGCAAACGACATTGCTATGACATTTCGTTTCCAGAGATATGCACCCCAACTAGCAACCTGAAACATAAATTACAAAATAAAGTTAACCCACAGATATTTTAAAGCATTGCAATAAGAAAATACATAATATTCAAAAGACAATCCATTAACAATAGCCAAAGACACTAGACTATAGTAACACTTTTGTAGCGCCCAACATACCCCGCAACCAGTGTCCAAAGCCGTCCTAACTGTTCCATTTGCAATTGGAATGACCGAAGCAAGCTGGTCAATGTACTTATCAGCTCCCTGAGGAAACTGTGTTCCTCCCCCAGGAAACCTAAACACATTCCCCTCGTACTGGATCCAGTTCTGAATGGCCTTCTCGACAGTCAAGCTTTTGTATGGAGCGTTAGCATAGGGAACATAATCACGACTCTTTGGCCAAGGGAATGGGGCCACATATCCTTTAGGAGCCGGAATAAGGCAATGCAGCTTTTGTTCTTGAGAAGGGCAATGTCTCTCGCGGTAGAACATGTTCTCCCTAGGGAAAGACATCGCACGTCTTTGATCTTGGCAGGGGGTATAATCAGTGTACTTAGAAGGACAAGGTTTGTACACCGTCACCTTGGAATCAGAATCATCGATTACCCCAGCTTCACCACCATGATGGGTTTCAAAATTGAGGTTCGAGAGGATATTGCAATCCGATCCACTCTCAGCCATCCGGATAGCTATTCTGTCCCCTTTCCCAAATCCACTTCTCTGCCATGCTCCTAGTATGTAGAAGAAACAGCACAAACCAGCTACAATAAAGATTGACACCGAACTCCTGGTCCTACCATCCCCCAAATGATGCTTGTTCGCCATCATGGGCCCTGAAACGATTAACACTACTGAAATTTAGTGAAGACAAAAGAAAGAGTAGCATCAATCCAAAGGGGGGGTATTTTTTCCACATCTACTATGAAAAGCTTCTGCATTTGACTAATGATAGAAACAAGCTAATCAAGCAACTATAAAGATTATTAGCTACTCCACATCTTTTCTGCAAAGCTAAAGCAATCGATCGTCTGTGTGGTACACTGTCAAAAGTTTCATCTTGAATGTTCAGTGAAATGGAAGTGGATCCATCGATCAGTTGTACAAAATGCAACAAAACATCATCATTTCTTTGCTATAACTTCAAAAGAACAGTCCAGGAGAAGCTCAACAGTCTAGAGACCGCCCCCCCCCCCAAAAAAAAATAAAAATAAATCAACAATACCTTAACAAGAAGCTAATAAATATGCACCTTAATCAAAGTTATGAGCACCCAAAATATTTCCCACAATAATATTGAAAGGACAACCCAACCTCAAATAAAACTACTCCTTATCTTATCTTACCTTCTCTTATCCTAATCCCAAATGAATCCTTAATCCCAGATACTAATGGGATGCCCAAATACGTTACAAAATTTCGCTTTAGCCAATTCTGAAATCAGAGGAATAATTGGAACAAGGGTATCGAGCTTCTTAATAGAATTATTGAGTATTTTTCCTCTTTCTTTACCTTCTCTTATCCCAATCCCAAATGAATCCTTAAAAAAAGCAAACAACAGCCATCGCGTTCAGAGAAAGAAACAACCTTTACTAAGCCCATCAACAGAATTAAACAGAAGACACACGATTAGGTAACTAACGTAGACAAAAGAATGTAAAAAAAACATCAAAATTCATATACCAATGGCATCGGTTGATACACTGACGCGAAACGCTGATTCAATAAAAGCTTGTATCTTTCGGTTTGTTGGAACTCAGGAAATGCAGAAACCGGATCCAATGCTCAGAAATTTGGGATTAAAATAAAGAATTGTAAAAACCCTAATGATGGTAGCCGAAAAAGTGCAACCTAGAAATAATCGAAATCGTTCAGTTATTATCGCCGTGGTCGGATTATTTGGCCGTGTGTTCTTCTTCGTATATATAAATGGACCTCTCCCAATTCAACACAAAGGTATATACTGACAATCTTTGTCCGGCAAATAAATTTCTGGTGTTTGTAAATTCTTAAAAAGGAAAAAAAATGAAAATATATAAAATGAAATGACGTTTATTGGTAATAATTCAAAATAGGATCTAGTGAATAGTAAAAAGGCTAATAGCAATAATTAGCAACTAATTTTATTTTAGTAATAGTATAAGTTTGACTTGAATGTATTTGTACTCCAACTCTTTTTAATCTTACTATTCTCTTACTTAATTTCTATTACAACAATATCAATAGAAAATTAGGATTCAAAGCATTATTCTTGAATATCGAAGATTATAATGTGGACCGTGATTTACCTTACTGAAAAATATTAGTACAGTAATGATATGAGATTTTATATAGCTATGATATACCGAAAATAATATTATCTATATTGAAATTAGTTATACTGAAAGATTCAGTATATTATATGATTTGTATTGACCAATCCCTCAATAGCAGGAATGGAAAAAAGGCGCTGAAGAGGTCTGAAGTACACTCTAATGGAGTCGAAAGTCTTGACGCACTCTTATGTTGATGTATCAAAATATATTGAATAAGGTTGTCATAAACTACAACGAGAGCAAATCAGCACTGCCCCCCGACATGATTAATTGCAATTATATGTGCAAGCATTAGGTCGGGGTGCAGAATGACCTCGTCAAGTTTGTTAGTAAATCTGCTTAAGATATGATCTAATTGCCATACTTTTGTCGATATTCTCCAAAATTAAATGAGATTTTCTTCGACGAAGAGAAAATTACGTTCATGTCAGTTTGGTTTCCCAGAACAATCCCAAATTTTGCAAGGGTTTTGAGATTACTAGTGTCTTCCCTATGAAAACCAAAGTTTCCGCCCCCAGTCTACCCACGATGGAGGAAAATCTCAACTTCGCATTGTCCCCGTGCCGGAAAATCGTCCCGTGGGGAACTAAAGCGGCTAAAAAAGAGCGAAGGGAAAAGATCTGAGCAGTGAAACCACCCGATCCTTTCCTATATAAGTATTATAGGCAGTTGGACAACCTCTCTTGCACACTATAGTGCTAAAGCGGCTAAGATTTGCATCAAGCTCTACTAGCTCAACTTAAGGAAGAAATATTGAGGAATCAAGTAGAATTTTAATTATGTATTTTCCTGTTTTGGAATTTTAATTTTTAATATTTGCTTTGTAGTGTTATCTATTTAAATTTATAATTTGGATGATGGTTAAATAATAAAAATATAATTAAAGTTATAATGTGAGTAGAGATATGTATAAAGCTATAAGATTGTTGTTCTGGGCCCTATGCAGAAATTGTAGAAAATGATAATGTAACAAAGTTATTGTATAAGTTGAAGTACGAGAGATATGAATTATAGATCACCTTTCAAGAAAGTAGCTAAAAATTTGACGTTTAATTTATACTACTAATATATTTATATTTGAATATTTATGGACCCAAATATGAGTATAGGATCCACTGGACATTGATGAAGATTTTTATATTGAGTACTCTCATTAAATTATTCCATCCTATTGTTTTTGGAAAAATATAAAAAAATAAATTTAAAAAAATTAGTACAAATTGAATATTATTTTTGTATAAAGGGAAATGCAAGTGAAATGTAAGATTCAGTAAAAAAGAAATAAGACAATAATAAATGTTCTATATAAATAGTGAGACCCGTAATAGTAGTAAAAGATAGAGTAGGAGTATTTTCTAATAGAATAAAGATAAATTAACAAACATTGTATAAACAAAATACTCTTAAATTTTTAAAAATCGGTTTTTTTATCAACCATGATTTCTTTACTACATTACCCCTCTTTTATATTTGTAAAGTCAAATCACACTCAAATTACATTAATTGTGGAGTAAATGGTATGAAATTCTTGCACAATACAAACCTTTCCATTATTGATCCAAATTTCAAATTGTGTCTTATGCGTGTCTTAAACAAATCAATTTAATATTTATCAACTCCCATAAATTTAAAAATTATAAGATTTTTAAATATTTTAAACTTATTTCTTAAAGTGCTTGAATCCTCAAAAATTTGAGTAATATTCATGGCCAACACCAATGATATTTTACACTACTAACATGTTTGGATCTAACGATGAAGAGAAATATTGTGTACGAATGAGTTGAACAACGCTCCGAGGATGAATTTCAATTCCGAAAATTTGTATGAAGATGATACACACAACTCACAAGACGAGATAATACGAGAAGGTTTACAAGACGAGATGGTACGAGAAGGTTCACAAGACGAGATGATACTAGAAGGTTCACAAGACGAGATGATACGAGAAGGTATTGTTTGGATGGCAATATTAATAAATTAAGAAATTAGATGTAAATAAGGAGTATTATTTAATTGGATGTGAAAAACTATTATTATTAAGTATTTCATTAAATGATAACATTAAAAAATTAATTACATATGCATTTAGTAATTTTTATAAAATAATGATTTAGTAATAAAAAATTAATTGAATGTTAATGACTATTATTCCATTGGATGATAACTTTTAGAAATTAAGTATATAAACACACATTCGTTTTAATAACTTAGAATTTTAAGAATTATTTGGTAATAAAAAATAATTGGATGTGAATGACTACTAATATTTCATTGGATGATGACGTTTGGAAATAAAGTATATGCACATGCAGTTATTTTTATAACTTAGAATTTAAAGTTTAATTAATAATAAAATAATTGGATGTGAATGGATATGATTATTTCATTAGATGACATCAATAAAGAAATCAACTTAAAATTTTAAGAATGATTTCATAAAAATAAAATAAAATTGGATCTGAATGACTAATAATATTTCATTTGGATGATAACGTTTAAAAATTAAGCGTTTGCACATGAAGTCATTTTTATAACTTAGAATTTTAAAGATGAATTAATAATAAAATACTTGGATGTGAATAGATATGATTATTTTATATTTCGTTGGATGATAACACTAATAAATTAATTATATATGCAAGTAGTTATTTTTAGAACTTGAAATTATAATACTTATTTAGTAATAAAAATTAATTGAATGTGAATGACTATTATTATTTCATAGGATGATAATATTACAAAAATTAAGTATATACGCATGCTGTCGTTTTTATACCTCAGAATTTTAAAGATGAATTAATAATTAAATAATTGGATGCGAATGGATATGATTATTTCGTATTTCTGTGGTTGATAAGACTAAGAAATTAATTATATATGAATGTAGTCATTTTTATAACTTGGAATTATAAAAATTACTTAGTGCCCACTCTATCATGTTTTGCTATTTTCATTCCTCCTTAATAAGAGTCGTATTTAACTTTTATCATAAATGGTAAGTAGGTCACACATTGCACCAAGTTATTTCATTCACATTTTATTCTAAAAGTAATATATTTATGTGAGATTCATATTCCACTAACTTATTCAACTCACTTTTATTTACATTTCGTAAAAACCGTGTCATAACCAAATAGGACTCATATTGCGGGACAAATGAAGTAATAAAAAATTAATTGGATGAGAATGATTATTATTATTTCATTGGATGATAACATTAAGAAATTAAGTATATGCGCATGCAATCGTTTTTATAACTTAGAACTTTAAAGATGAATTAATAATTAATTATATGGATGTGAATGGATACGATTATTCGTATCTCGTTGAATGATAACACTAATTAAAAAATTAATTATATATGCATGTAGTCATTTTTATAATTAATAATTATTTAGTAAAAATAAATTAATTAGATGTGAATGACTATTATTATTCAATTGGATGATAACATTATAAGAAATTAAATATATACATATGCAATCGTTTTTATAATTTAAAATTTTAAAGATGATTCAATAATAAAATAATTGGATGTGAATGACTATGATTATTTCGTAATTTTTGTTCGATAATAACACTAAGAAATTAATTATACATACATGTTGTCGTCTTTATTAATTATATACACACGTAGTCATTTTCATCTTCCGAAAATTGAATATTGTAAAATATTGTATAGTAAAATATTGTGAAATCAACTATGGTAAAATATTGTGAAATCAAATATTTATTCGTTCCTATTCGTCATCCGAAAATTATGCAATCAAAAATCATAGACTTCATTACTTTTCCAAAAATTGGTACGTCTTTATAATCAAAGTATATTTGACAACAATAAAATATTTATATAGAAGGTAATTTTGATTCATTTTTTTAATTTAAAAAAATTTATCTTTTATATTTTAAAAAATATTATAATTTTATTATAAAAATATGTTTCAATTATTCATATTCATTATCCGAAATGGCAAAATTTATGAAATCATATATTGTGTACAATATATCCATTAATTGTAAATTAATTTTAATTTTCAGAAACCTCATTTAGAGATATATAATTAAAGCAAATAAATTATACCTATAGTTAAATAATCTATGATTTATTAAATTAATATTTGTTGTCAATTTTGGCACAATGAATTCAGAATCTAAAGAAGTCTAGCTCTTGAATAAAAAACTAAATAGGTTAGAAAAATCAATATTTGTTTTTTCGCTCGACAACCAAAGGCAAGTTCCGGAAGACCTAGGGGCCGAGAGATATAGGACGCCATAGATAAATGAAATATCATCATTCTTGGAAGAAGAAATCATGCAAACATACATATCATATGGATGTTACGTTAATCTAAATAATTAATTTCAAAGATCTAATACGTACATCATTTCCTAAATGTGTGTAATATTGATTACAAAACACTTGTTCTTTCCTAAATAATCATACAAGGGTAACCATGTAATACATTAAATTAATTAACAACTATAAATTTATTTTGAATGTAAAATACCTAAAATGTCCAAAATTGTATTTTTATTAATTTATCACTGCTCTTTGTAATATGTACGTTTTTAAAATATCGTATTAAAGCATTTGAAATTCCAACCACCCTTATTCATTAACGATTCGTGGGGACCAATTATGAGAAAGATTGATTCCCGAAAACGAAAATTTAGTGTATCAAATCATAAAAGATAGCTTCAAATTTTAGGAAATACTAATACTAATAATTTGTAGGAGTACAATAATAGCAATAATAATAATAAGCATTAATAACAAATAGGAGTATCAATAACGGCAGACGCGTATGAATGAATAGTCAGTCAAACGGCAGACGGGCCCACATGGCCATAAATATGAAGTGGGCCCCAGCCCTGCATATGGATCCAATATGGGCTGCTCCATCCTATATTCTCTGGACTCAAGAGGATACGAAATAATCATATCGTCGGTAAGATTAACGGCTCTGATTGTTACCACCACATTTATAACATTAAATTATTTCTCTTTCTTCTGAAAAACATTTGTCATAAATAGGGTGGGTTCTCGACAAAAATACTAACATCGCAATAGATATTTCATTTTTGATTGATGTGGATTTTTAAATTTTATTTTTAACTTATTAAATAAAAGTGAGGGGAAACAAATAAATTTTACAAAATTTCGTGATATTAATTAAAACTAAAGAAATTGAGACCTTTATTTTCAAAAAAGAAAATAGCAGCCTGGAACGAGCCACATATGATTTTTTAAAATCAATGATACAAATAGAATGATACAGACTAGGTATTCTTACGACCGATGTGGGAATTGAGTCCGTAATATTTGACCCTGGGCCAATGTCCTCGTTGGCCACGGCTGGTTCTTTGCTTGGTCACGGCGGATTCTTTGTCTGGCCACCACTCCGAGTCGGCTCCAAACGTACTCGTTGGTCACAGCGAGTTCGTTGCCCGGCCATCACTCCGAGCCGTTTGAGCTCTCAATGAAAGCACCAATTGATACAGACCAAATGGGAGAACTCGGCTAAAAAACAACTAATATTCTCACAATCAATATGGAAATTGAGTATGTAATATCGAAACAAAAGATCTTTAGTGTTATTGATTTTATTTACCACTTGCTATTTATTTATTAAATTGAACATATATTTATGTGGATAATAAATGGTCGACATGAGAATGTGGACTAGTATGAGTATCGTCAGTGTCACACACTATTTTGCAGTGTAGGATAAAAAAGTGGGGTATATATTGTTTCATTTAATAACCAAAAGTTGATTTTAAAAATTTCGAGTTTTTATTTCCTATCAAATGATAAAAATAATGATTAATAGTATCAAATAAGTCCTATATTCTATGCAGAGTTTTAAAATTATCGTGATCTATCTTAGACTACTGAAAATAGTATTGAAAATATATCCCGGATAATGATTTTCGTCGATGACATTTTATTTTAAATGAATGATAGTTTATACAGATATTTTTAAAATGTAAGTATCACATACTTAAACTTTCGGCTGCATCTTCATAAATTTGTACTTATAGTTGAGCTTTTAGATTCCTTCACGAAAAAAAAGTTAAGATTTATTATCACTTATTGTCCATACAACTACGAACTCTTTGTTCATCTTTTATACAATAAATCACGTATCATATTGAATGTCGCAAATTATACTTTTATCATTATTATTCCCAATCTTAAGAATTATTTAAATTCGTAATTAAGAAGATGAGATAGAGTATAACTTTCCTACCGACAAATAAAATTCAGAGCCCCGCCTCATCATCTTAGCATGATTACAAGTATAGAAATCAATATTTTGCTATTTATAATTTATGTGCTACTGTACATCCACTTTTCATGAACACAAATAAACGAAAAATAAAATTAAAGATCTTAATTTATATCTCGCTATTGCTGCCTCGAATAAAAGAATATTCTCATTTGGTTAGATAAAAGATGAATATGTACATATGTTTATAAGGTGACAACAAAAGTTATGAATATAAACAAAAATATCGATAATCTCTATAGTTGAAAGGCCAACTATATATCAACCGATTTTACTTCTTGAAATTGTAGCTTTAAAATGGTGTCCTAAAACCATCTCCAATGGTACTCAAAACCTAAAATAAATAAGAAAATAGTTTCAATGGTATCAAAACCCAAACCCACTCCCATTTTGGATTTTTGACAAATAAATACCTATTTTTGGGTTTACACTATAAGATACATTATGCTATGCATCTAAAAGTACTATTTAGCTAAATTAATTTTGTTTATTAATTATTAACACACTATTGGCCATTTAAGCACTATGTCTATTAATTAGATCGCCTCTTCACTATATTTCATGATTTACAAGATATTATTGTCACATCAATTATGGCCCAAATTTAGGGTACATGGACCAAAAAATCTATTATCCAAGAAAATAAATGTTATTATTACAAAATATTTATAGTTGTCTTAAATATTCCCACACAACAATTATATTGTACATTGTGAGTTGGTGGGAGGCAGCAATAGGGCCACTGCAATTATAAAAGTACTCCCTCCGTATCTATCATTTTTAATAGCAAAATGTATTGTACTGGGCCACGATGCTGAATGGGCTCGGCCCAATATTAAATAAGCATATTAATTTTATGATTTGTGATTTGTCACAAGTGTTAGACCTACCTCTCTGCCTTAACCGTGAATGGTCATTTCTACATTTCTTGTAAGTGACAATTAAAGGCGCATAAATTTATTTACTGATTTATAAAGTCTAAAAGTCTAGTTGGCAGATAAATTTTACACGTGGCATTTCCACTTGTATATGATTAATGACATGGAAAATAGAGATGAAAAGTGATTTGTTTATGACACTCAATAAGTTGCATTATCAATTGAATTTTTTGTATATTATTACAAAAACAATTATGTAAAAATGGTAGATTAACTATGATGAATAATCCACTTTGAATTTTGCATGCTACAAAACAAAAGATATATATGTACTACTCCATATACTAATATTTTGGGGGAAAGAGTACTTATTATTACAATTAACACATATTTAGAGATCGCACGTTTGGTAAGCAAAAACAGTAGGTTCTAAAAAAATAAATAATAAAAAATTATAGGTCAAAACAAGCGACAACAATGAGCTAGAAACGAGGATTAGGTTTGTGGAGTTGGGCATGGTTTTGCAAAGCCCGAGTTTATATGGCATTTGACTCAGTGAAAATCTAAGTCACTATTTAATTTGCATGCCGTCCACATTGAAGACATTGTACGATAAATCCAATTTATTACTAGTACATTTGCAATAAGGTTTTACGAGGGGTTTAACTTGTAATTAAAGTTTACGAATGACTTTTCAAGAAGCAAGAAAATTTGAGGAAATCCATGCCCTTGATTTCCATAATCCCCACAATATTCGAGATTATTGACTTCTGCTGCCCTCCATTTAGCTCTAAATCAACGCGTATATCATTAAATATTTTCACCAGCATGTCAAGGCCAAATAAACGAGGGCCACAGATTTAGTCATTCACTTGTTGAATACATTTAAACACTACACTACTACAGTAGTAAATGTTGTTTGCGGTTTGAAAATTTTATAGTTAAGTTTTTAAGAAATTACTAAAGGAGGTGGTTAATTCAAACACTAACCTTTTTTATCCCAGCATATATTGGTGGAAGCTATATTTTCAAAAATAGTATCATATCAAATAAGTTAGATCATTGATATGGACTATTGCAACAATTTACATTAAATTTGGATATATTTAAAGATTTACAAAAGTATGTAAAAATAAATAAAGTTGATAGAGGCTTAACCCCTTAAGCTATTGCTTTGTGTCCACGGATGCCCATATCAACGTGTGCCACTATAGTAGTCTGTAATTACACTTTTCATTTTATTATCTTTGATTTTTTTATTTTATCAATATTTATTACACATTATAACTAAGAGGTCAGTCATTAAGATTGGATACCATTCGTAAATTATGTTTACTATAAAATTCTAAATTAAGACGGTATACTTATGTTCATGTTTTAATCATTTATTGAGTCGAGAGTTTTAAATTAAGACACACTCCTGATTTTATTAACGAATAATCTACTTCATGGGTAGAGAGTCGTAGACTTTTTGCATTAGTATATGTTAATGTCTCAAGCTTATTAATCTTTTAGAGTTGACAATAAATCCAAAGTAAAGATGCTTGGGAAGTAAGTATATGTGTCCAATTACCTTCTCAACTTGACAAAAAGCCACATAATTAATTGGTAAATATCAAGTCAGTTTAAGTAGGAGTCAACTTAATTTGTTTAACCAAACTATTTAGACGATATTTTTGAGATTCTATAATATTTACCAATTAAGGATAAGTAAACCTACCTTAGATGATTAGATCACAAATTATTGAAATATCTCAAAATCTGACAAGTCAGTGGAATAGAAACTGTGGGGAATGGAATTAGAAGTGTCAATATAGGATCCTGAGACACTGACTCCAAATACAAATTTAAATTCAAAACAACAAATAAAAATTAAAAAATCTGACCAAGACTATACTAAAAAACAGTATCATAATCTCATGGGAATTTGACAGCTGAATATAATTTTGAGTTTTCTGCATTGGTGGTTGTTTTCCTAATTTCTATGCAAAGATTTCAAACACAACCCCATATGGAAACCATGCACTCAGAAGCTTGCTTTGTCTTCACACGAAAGATACATACATAAACATACATCCATACATATATATCAATCAAACCTCAATATCTATCTAAAAACCTTAATATTTTACACTCCTCAGATTCCTCAATTTGGACATAAACTACTCCAAACAAGGTTAAGTTCATGAGTCCTAATCAAGGAAGTGGAAATTTAGTCAAAGCCTACTCCACATATATATTTTTCTTCACTTAGGGTTTTCTTAGTAGCTCTCTTTCTTAATCTCTCTCATGCCCTTCTTCATAGCTACCACGAAAGGCGGCTGATCATCCTCCTCCTTCTCCGCAGTGCCTTCATATCTAGGGTTTCGATTTTTTTTCCTACCAAACTTGAGAAATTTTAGGGTTTTCTTTAGCGCCCGATTTTTTTAGAACAAGTAACCAATGGAGCAAGAGTGGAATATTGAAAATGATAACAATGCAGAAGTGACGCTGCCTGGCTTCAGATTTCACCCCACCGATGAAGAATTAGTAGGGTTTTATCTAAGGAGAAAAGTTCAACACAAGCCACTCTCCATTGAACTCATCAAGCAGCTTGATATCTACAAATATGACCCATGGGATCTTCCAAGTAAGAAATCAACTTTTAATTTTATTTAATCGGATGCATATTTTCAATTTATGATTAAAAATTTAGGTTATTTATTTATTTGTTGGTCAACGTTTGACCAGAGATGGCCACTACTGGGGAGAAGGAGTGGTACTTCTATTGCCCTAGGGACAGGAAGTACCGGAACAGCGCCCGGCCGAACCGCGTCACTGCGGCCGGGTTCTGGAAGGCCACCGGTACCGACCGGCCGATCTACTCATCAGACGGTGGCTCCAAGTGCATAGGCTTGAAAAAGTCGCTTGTTTTCTATAGAGGGAGAGCTGCGAGAGGAACGAAGACTGATTGGATGATGCATGAATTCCGGCTGCCCTTGGCCGCGCCAAAGAAATATTTGGACAAAAATATCCCTGCACATGTAAGTGTAGGAATATTAAAGGTCGCATGTTCAAATCTCAGCATCACTTATATCAGATTTTGACTTTATTGACTTTTTTTTGGTAGGAAGCATGGGCAATATGTAGGATTTTCAAGAAAGCAACCACGAGTGCCCAAAGGGCTCTCACTCACTCTCACCAATCTTGGATTTCAACATATTCCGACAACACTACGATGAATCCATCTTCTTCTTTGAGCATGAGCTTCTCCACCGATTGGCAGCCGTCGAGTTTCTCTCACCTAAATCATCAATGGCCGTCAAATGGGATCAATCAAAATGCGATCTTTGACGAAGCAAGTCATCAAGAACAAGCTCCAAAGATCTCCATCAATGATGCTTCCTCGTTGTTCCTTGACATGTCGACTTCCGTCCTCGGAGATGGGGCGGCAGCAGCGGAGATGGTACAAGAAAACGGTGGAAGTGTGAATGTGGGAGAGGGGGTTGAAGAGTGGGGGATGATGGTTAGGTATCCGAGTTATGGTTTTGCATTGAGCTCGAATTTGGTGTGGGATTCATCTCCTTGTCCAAGTGAATTGTCCACGGCTTATTCTACTAACAATTGCTACACTTGATTAGTATTAGATTTTCATATAGGTCTAATTCCAAAGTTGTATCTCTTCTCTTCTTTTTATTTCTTTGATTTTGGTGAGAAAATTGTTTTTCCCCTTTACGATAATAGAAATATTTATTGGGTTTTTGATACGATCCTATCTCCCAATTATTTAGTTATATTTCTTTGATTTTGATTTTCCGTATCTTTTTCATATTTGTTTAGATATTTGTTTCTTGTTCAATAAGTTAGGGTAGTAGTATTAGAGTATTATAAATATGAGATATTGTTATCATTTTATTCAATCAATTAATGAAATATTTTCTCCACCAAAGATAACGTGTGTTTTCCAATCCTAACTTTGGATTCCCTCCGCCGATCCTAATTGAACGACGGAGTATTCTATCAGCCGCCGAGTTATCTGCCCGACGGGAGCGACTCCCGCGCACAGAAACTCCACCATCATCCACCGAGCCTATTGGTCGCCAGAAATTTATCTCCACCGCCGAGCGAAACTTGCTGCCGGTGCTTGTTAAGGGAAACACCCTTAACAACTGGTGCTTTCATCGTGGTCTCACCCTCCCACCACTCTAACCGAAGCTACACCGCTGCCCGACGAAAAACATTCCGCGCACAGCAACTATTTTGGTTGTCGAGTCCCGCCTGTCCGCGGAGCTCTAGACGGGAAGGATTCCCGCGTGCCGCGTCGAAGTCAGAAGATCATCATCTACCACAACCACGCCTCAGTCCGTCAACATGTCATACGAATATCACCGTCGTCAATACGACCCTCGTCAGGCCACGCGGCAGTTACATCCTTACCAGCCGGTCCGACCACGACATGCAACTTGCTGGGACCCTCTGGGCAGCCGCGATCCACCGGGTATTCCGCCCTATGATCAGCCACCACCCAAGTACAGGCATGAACCCTACGGTCCGCCGCATCCTCACCAAATGGGTTCTATCCAGACACGCCGCCCCACCTGTTGGGATCCTCCCGGTACACGACCACTACCGAGTTTCCAACCTTATGACCTACCACAGTCAAGGAAGCCTTCTTGTTGGGAACCACCGCCCCACCGTGCATTCCAAGGATACTCAGATTATGATCTACTGGCGCGGTGTCCGCCTAGTTGCTGGGATCCGCTCCGACAACAAACCGATAACTGTTATCCACCATCGTCTCTGCCGGATTCATACATCGAGCTGCGAAACTCCTACGCCCGATATCGCCCGTGGCAGCCTAAATATCACCCTCGTCCAGCCACCAAAGCGGAGGGCCCGATTAACACAAAGTTAGACCGCTTATTGGAAGCATTTGACAGGATGGAAACTTGGGTCGGTGCCACAAATCGTCGGGTTAGCAAATTTCGATCATCACCGCAGCCCGAGCCCGATCTTGATCAGCCAAATATTTCTGCACCGATCCGAAAGATGGCATATCCTCCATCGAGAAATACCATGGTTTCTTTTGTGCCGTTGGGTTTACCCCTCAACGTCTCATCGGTTCCACTGCGACAACGCACCATCGAGTATACCAATCGCAAGTCGGATTTCCAATCACCACAACGCTCGAGCATGCCGAGCCACTGCCATTCAGTAGCGCCACCGCCCGCTGCAGCTGCTGTGCTATCTTCGAATCTTCCCCAACCAGCCCCGCCTTGCAACCCCGACGACGATGGTGGAAAAGAGGGTGGATTGTTAAATGAACCGCCCCCACCCATCGTGATCTCTTCGCCGTGCAGCCCCTATATCATGGGTGAGGACGAATCACTGTTAGATGACAAATAGGAGGTTGATTCCATTGAGGAAGTGAAGAAGGTTGTCGTTGCTCGAGTGACATCCCAAGATGTTATTAAGAATTGTTTGGGTGAAAATGGAGATTTGCATGATAGTGATGTTGCAAGAATGATTCATCGACCGACATTGCTTGTCATCGATGCACGAATGATCCCACCACGAAATTACACGGCGTGTTTGGGAATTCATGGACGTGTTGACAAGCTTCACATTTTAGTGCTGAATTTTGACGATTGTTTTGATCCTACCTTGATGATTTTTTATGGAAATGATGAAGGGAGACGCACAACTATTCGGTGGGCATTTGATCCAAGAGGAGATACCGCGCCAAAGCTTCTACTTTCAACTCTCTTCGTGGTTTTATGGTTCCTACCTTTAGGACAAGGTGGATTTCAACCGTAGGGGAGTTGATACGATCCTATCTCCCAATTATTTAGTTATATTTTGATTTGCCGTATCTTTTCCATATTTGTTTAGATATTTGTTTCTTGTTCAATAAGTTAGGGTAGTAGTATTAGAGTATTATAAATATGAGAGATTGTTATCATTTTATTCAATTAATTAATGAAATATTTTCTCCACCAAAGATAACGCGTATTTTCCAATCCTAACTTTGGATTCCCTCCGCCGATCCTAATTGGACGCCGGAGTATTCTATCAGCCGCCGAGTTATCTGCCCGACGGGAGCGACTCCCGCGCACAGAAACTCCGCCATCGTCCGCCGAGCCTATTGGTAGCCGGAAATTTATCTCCACCGCCGAGCGAAACTCGCCGCCGGTGCTTGTTAAGGGATACACCCTTAACAGTTTTTCAGAAAAATCTAACCATGCATTTCACAATCTCAAAGAGAGGAGGATGCAATGCATCTAGGGAAGAAGCATCTCCCGTCGCCCATGAACAATTATGCATACAGAGAGAATTGTTATGCTATCTATATTACCAATAGTACTTGTATTGGTAATCATCTTTTATCTAGTTGATTCGGTTCTGATATCTTGATATATAATTTATAGAGAAAATTGACAAATAGGACTTTAATTTTTATGAATTTATTAAATAGATAAAACAATAAAAAAAATTAATGTCGGCGTGACTAAACAAGAATGGAGCTCGCATGCTCACACAAGATATGTTAAAATATTAAAGAATAATAAGTTATGTCTATCATGAAAGAAAACTTTTAAAATGAAAAAGTACATGCATGCACCCAGTGAAGAAAAAATAAAACAAAGTCACCGATTAAAGATAAATAACAATAAATATCAATAATAATAATAATTAATAAATAAATAATACTCCCTCCGTCCCCAAATAGTATGAACTTTGGGTTTCGCACGGGTTTTAATAAATAAGGGAAAAAGTAAGAGAGAGAAAGGATAGTGGAAATAATGTTAGTGGAGAGTGGGGTCCACATTATTGTAATGGTATAAGTGTTAATGGTAATGGTATAAGTTGTAAATAAAATGATGTGTAGGGGTAGTATGTTGTTTGAATTTTTTAAAATTAGAAAGTTCATACTTTTTTAGGGACGAACGAAAAAGGAAATAGTTCATACTCTTTGGGGACGGAGAGAGAAAAGAAAGAAAGAAGCAAAAGAAAAACTAACTATTACAAATGGAACTCAATCTTCATCTTAGAGCATCTCCAAAGGGGAAAAGGTAAATTAAGAAGGTATATTTCTCATTTACCTTCCCCATAAAAAGTAATTATACCTTTTTAAGTAATGGACTTCAAGGAAAGAAGGTAAAATTAAAAAAAAAAAAAACTTACTTTTTACCTTTTGTACCAAGAAGAGGTAAATATACCTAGTGACGTATACAGCTAAGAAAAGGGGTACAACTGTACCAAAATGTGTTGTTAGCTTAATATTTACTGCAATTACTAAAACGTTAAGTGTTTTGGTGGTTGCTAAAGCACTTCCGCATGGAATTTCCTCGAGTTCGACTCCCGGCATATTGCCTGTTCAGCCCTTTTGTTTTAAGTAGTTTAGCTTTTTTATGTTTTGTTCAAGTACTTAGTTTTATGTTTGCAGATTTTAGTTTGGTTTTGTAAGTCTCAGGTAGTGCTATATTATTTTTTATATCTCATTTACATTTTTAATGTATGTGCATGACTTTGTTTTTCCTATTTTTTATTTTAGATGTTGATAGTTGCATTTTATTTTATTTATAATTAACATTTTAATTCTTTAGTATGAATTCAAAATTCAATTAGTTGCACTTTTTATTCTTTTGTTCTATGATTATATAACTGTTTTTTATGTGATACCAACTCTAAGTTTAATTATGCTGTAAAATGACTTTAAAATTGAATATTATTGTAAGATGTTATTTTAAATATTATTTTATTTTTAATATGCTATACTCCATCCATTCATAATAGATGTCATACTTTCTCTTTTAATTTGTCTCACAAAAGTGTCATATTTCTTTTTTTTGAAAAAAGTTCTCTCTCACATTAATATAAATATGATATTTTCTCTATCCACTTAACACATAAAATAACATCTCCTAAAATTCTGTATCATCATTCAAGTGTGACATCTATTATGGGACGGAGGGAGTATTTTACATAAAATTCGCACCCCAATCCAAAAAGTCTGTATCCGCCACTGAATATACCCTCTCAAGATAAAAGAAAGTATAATACCTCTTCAAATACTTTTTCCATTGGAGCATGAAATTTTATGAAGATATGGTAGTTATTTCTCTCTACTTATTCATTTACCATTTCCCTTGGAGATGCTCTTAAAGCATCACCAACTCAAGGCATTGTGCATGTCCCTTCATGCATGCACAAAGGTACTGCATTGGTCGACCCTGGCTCCGAGTGCGTCGCATATTAAGGCATGCGACGACTCACCATGCATGCGGGCATCGCACGTGAGCGTCTTGGCCAATAGACATGCCTATTTGGTATGGAGGATTATTATTCTGACAATTGGTGAAAGGAGTGTGTCTGTGTGTATTTTGTCATTGATTCCGTATGTCTAGAGATTTATTCATTCCCATAACGAATACTTGGCGGCTTGTGATAAATTCTTCAAGCCATGGTTGGTTGGGAAACGACAACAAGGACTTTCGACTTTACAGAAAGGTACATTAGCAACATGACATCTCACAATTGGAAATACCAATGAATTCGACTAGTACTCGCATAGTTACATGTCGATTTATAGATAACAAGGAATCGAGTAATTTATTTAAGAGTTAGTCCTAAATCGTGTTTCTGACTCTCGTCTTTTTTCCAAATAAAATTGTCCCCAACTTAAGACATGTAACTGGTGTGATTCAAACATCCTACTATGATATTTAAATCTCCTCAATAGATGAATGACGTAATAAGTTAGATTTCACAAAACAAATAATTTGAGAAAATTATACTCTATTAACATAAACAGCCACGAATGACAGATTAACTAGACACTTTGAAATGACAAAGGAAATCCAAAATGAGTTGGTAGAAGTGATATTCAAAAGAACCCAATGAAAAATACAGATCAAGCTTAAAACTCCCAGTATAGTTTCATGATTCCTCTAGGCTACTCATGAGTCATGTCCAAAACTATCTCAGCACATGACTCACACTTAACTCTTGCCAGCAGCCTTTTCCTTTGTCTTCTGTATCTTCAATACCTTTTTAACAATCTTTTGTTCTTCCACCAAGAAAGCTCTAATGATCCTACAAGATCAAAGGAGAAACAGATGTGAGCCTAAACGAATGGCACACAGAGCTGAATGGTTGTAATAAAATGCAGGAACTAAAATACTGAACTAGTGAGCAAGACAGTTAATCAATGCAAAAGGAAACATCACACACACCTTTCTCTCACAGCACCACCAGACAACACTCCACCATAAGCACGGTTCACAGTCCTCCTGTTTCTGGATAGTCTAGACCTCTTGTACTCGGCAGGTCTCAAGTGAGGAATCTGATGGATAAACGGCAAAGAGTGGGGCAAATTAATCAGAATGCCAACCAATATCACAAAATGAATGTTTCCCAACATGATCTGGCTCAACGATTTAATTCTGGTGTATTGTATGTAAACAGTGCTTTAACTAAACATAACCTAATTTTTGTTAGAAGCACAACCAATTGTAAGTGACATCCAATATTTTGTTGGAAATAAGCTTTCAACTTTAATCTTCTTAGTTAAAAGAGCATACAACTCAGTTTACATTTCCTTTATCTCAAGCAATGAAGAACAACGAATGGGAGATGTAATATACAGCCACAGCCACAGCCACAGCCACAGCCACAGCCACAGCCACTCACTTGGATTTTATATATGATACCTCAAAATGACTATTTTTCAATTTATACACAAATCCAACCAAACTATTCGAATTTTTAAAGAAGGGGAAAGCCAAAAAAATTTCAACGCATAGAACCAAAATAAGTAAAAACAAAATCCGGTTGAGTACAACACAAATTATCAGGATTATTCTCAGAACGTCTTCTTAACCGAACGCTATGTGCTTCATTCTTATCAATTTAACAAGATATGAGAAAATATATCCATCCATCATAAGCCGTGACCCGTGGTTGCAAAATCGGAGCAAAATCAAAGAGTAATCAGTGTTTTCAGCATAATACAGAAACAAAAATCATCACATTTCACATACCCCTTGGATTCTCTTTCCAGTGACAGGGCACTTAGGGCCGCTTGCCCTCTTCTTCGTGGTTTGGTACACTAGCTTCCCCCCTAAAATTCACACACAAAACACTCTATCAATCATAAAACAAAACGAATCGATAAAAAACACAAGCGATGAATCAATTCACGCATTCATTGAATCAAGCCGAAGTTAGAGCGCACCGGGAGTCTTGACGACGCGATGCTGGTTGGATTTAGTGGCATAGCTGTGGCGCTTCCTGTAGGTTAGTCTTTGCACCATTTTTGGCGTGAATTAGTATTCGTAGCTGCAGGGGAAAGAGAAAAAGTAGAGTGAGGAATATAAGATGTTGATCTTCAAACCCTAGATTGAAGCATCTGATTTTTTTTTTTCATTTGAAGCATCTGATTGCTGCTTCGGTTTTTACATATGAGCCCAAATTCTTCTGGCCCACTAATTACTCTTCAAAAACATAAAGATTAATAACTTAATACTATATGATTAATTAGATATACATTACTTCTTCGTCCCAAGGAAAATGACTAATTTCTTGAATGACACGGAATTTTATGCAGTTTTATTCTATGTGTTAGATGGAAAGAATAAAGGAAGAGGGAATGAATAAAGTATATATAAAATGGTTGCTATATTTTGTAATTGATCATCTTAGATGGAACGAACTAAAAAAAGAAAATGAGTCATCTTGAATGAGACGAAGTATTTAAATTAGCCCCTAAATTTGAACACAAACTAAACTTGAGAAAACTTAATTTTTTTTGCGCTGCTGAACCGCGCTGCAGTCCACACAGGTGACCAATCCTTAGGTCTGCAACCTCCCATTCTCCTACATAGACATTTCCTTATTCATGACTGGTTAGACCCAATAAATTGCAACATTATAAGTGCTTTTATATTTTGTTTAATAGTAGTATGTCCGTTATTATACTTAGATCTAATTATGTTGCCTAGTTAATCTCGGCACATAAATTTATTTAGTGACAATTTCATATTGGAGGAATGATATGCTACATACCTTATATAAGCTTATTATGTGAACATCCCTCTCGTTTCATGCACGTTTAGAGCATTAGCAGTGGTGCGGACGTCCCGGCGGACATCCCAAAAACACCTCATGCCACGTCATACGGACATCCCACTACGGATGTCACGTCATACAGACATCCCACTGCACAGTGGCAGACATCCTCAAGGACATCCCGACGGACTTCCAACAATAAAAATTCACAAATTAAACAATTTATGGAACTAAAATTTCGACACAAATACGGGGAAAATGAAACCACTTTATTTAAAAAAACATACTTAATTAAAAAAATACATAATTATTAAAAAAATTACATTGTTAAAAAAACCGCATTCTCACTCCTCCGATTCCCCGCCGCCAGTCCCCTCGTAGTCCCCGCCGCCGCCACCCCCCTCGTCGTCACTCTCCGACATGTCTCCGAACCCCAAATCGCGCTGCATACTGTTGATGATATCCTTAAACGACCGCTTGTAATGGCGGTCGGTTGATTGGCGCCATTCAACCATTGCACGTAACAAGGTTTCATGTGCCGCGATGCGGGCGAATGAGGGGTTCTCGGGATTGTTTTGGGTGGGTGCTGCAGATTCGGCCTCGCCGGATCCGCTGGTTCTTCCCCTCCCCATCCGCGCAGCGGACTTTTGCCCAACCAGGCGACGGCGGCGGCCCGACGATGTGGGTGTCGGGAACTCTGCCTCGACAAGGGGGAATTCGTGGGAACCAGCACTGCTACTGTACTCCCTGGAGGCGCTGATCTTCGTCGCTTCGGCCAGCCAGATTCAACACCCACAGTGAACTTGGCCGAAGTCTGTACCACAAGATAGACCTCCCAATATTTGAATTCCCCGAACCCCTGTGCAGTGTCGATGAACTGATGGTGAGACAGGAGCTTCACATCCTTGACAGACATGTCGCTGGTTGCCGAGCGGAGGTTGTTTGTGTAAATGCCGGCAAATAGGCTGAGCTGCCTCCTCAGCTGCTCCCACTGTTTCCGACATTGCTCTCCGTTGTGAGGCTTCCCCCCTGCCTGTTTGAACTGGAGGTAGCTTTGACTAATGCGCCACCATATCCTGTCGATGTGTTGGTTAGCCCCGACGTACGGATCCTCCACCACACTGATCCACACCTTCGCCAGCACGATGCACTCCTCCATGCTCCAGACGGTCCTCTTCTTCCCGCTGGACCCCTCTCCCACCTCAGCGCCCCCGCCTCACCACCGTACATCGGGACGGGCGAGGTAAAGCCCCGTCCCCTGCCCCTCCCTCTCCCTGGCCTCCTCCTCCTCCCTGTCGCCGTTGGTGCGTCGGTGGGAGAATCTCGGATCGGAGATAGCCCCAACTCCTCAAGCGAGAACGTCTCGATGCCAGTGAACTGAGTCTCGAGAAGAGTACTCAGCGGGTTGTCTGGCGCCAGTAAATCCATATAGGGCCGATAGACGTTGTCCATCGGCGATTGGGAGACCCCCTGCCTACTCTCCCCCGCAGCTCCAGGCGATCCCTGCATCATCCCCGACATCATTCCCGGCATTCCGGGCATTCCGGGATGCGCCCCGGGCATCTGGGACATTTGGGACATCATCCCATACCACTACGGGTACTATTGTAGTACCCGGGCATCATCCCCGCCGCTGTTTGAGATTGGGGCATCATCCCCGGCATTTGGGGCATCGCGGCGGACATCGACGTACTACCGCCGACGGGAAAATAAGGCGTCTGTGACTCGCTCGTGGAGGGGAAATCGCTATCGTGGTGCTCCATTGTTCTTCGAAAGAAAAGTATTTTAGAGAGAGAGATACTCGTTAATACAAGTGGTGTGAATGGAATGAAGTTCAACGATACGTATTTATAGAATTATTAAAAAAAGAAATTAATGCAATAATCGGGACGCCCGTGCGGATGTCCGTGGGAGTCAACGCAATGGCGGACGTCTGTACGGGCGTCGCGACGGATATCCGCGGAACGCCGCGGAACTTCGGTGTCCGCAGCGGATGTCCGTATCCGTGCCTCCCTTGCACAATGGCGGACGTCCCGCGCGGACTTCTGGAACGCCGGGACGGACGCCATTGCTAATGCTCTTAGTGTTGTTCATTTCGATTTATATATTTAGTTTGATTCTAATACATTAAAAAATGCTATTGAAAATTTTAAATTCACAAAATATATAAAAATTAAAATCAAAGCTCGATTTACTCAAATAATGAATATTATTCAAGACATTTGTTGGAAATCTTGGCATGTTGGGTCATTCGATATTCGTTCTCAGAATATTTGAATGCGTCCACAGGCCAAAATTTCCAACAACTTGCGTATACATCCCACATGTTTGATAACATTGATTGCATATACTAGGTATGGAAATAAAATGTCCAACGAAACGAGTAATTTTACTGTGGTATGGAAAAATATTGTCCCACGTATTTCTGACTCATCTATTTCAAAAAAAATGTCCCCAACTTATGTCTTTTAGTTAAAATCCATAATTTTGCGAAAATTCACACTTAAATATATCTAACGATGAGTCAATTTTACCAAATTATTATGCGCCTATACAGTGTATATTGATGTGGTGTAAAGCATAATATTAATCGAACTCTCCACAGAGTTTAGGCCTTTAAAATAGAGACCGTAAATTGGGACATAAAACAAGATAACCGTTTATTAATGCGAAAGAGAGGGCTCAAATGATATTTTTTACCGTAATTTTTTTCATGATTTAGTTTTATTATTGAAACATTTATTTTTATATGAACATTGTTACTACAGTGTTATTCATTAAATTCTATTTATTACTCATCTAGCCTTGGAATAGGTGCGTTTTACAAACAATGCTCTTGATTATACATGCTCTTATTTGGAGATGATATTACTATATGAGTAGTGATAAATTAACAAAATTTGTATGTACAAAATTGGTTATTTTAGGTATTTTACATTTATAATAAATTTATGATTACTACTTAATTTAATGTATTACATAATTAGCCTTCTTTGCTCATTTAGGAAAATTAAGCTTACCATAATCAATATTTACACAATTAGGAAACGCTTTAGCAATCAATTCCATATATAACATATATTAATTGCATAATTTTTCTACTCATAAAATATGACTGCATCATATGTATACAAAACTTTTAGTTTTAAGTTTTAGTGTAATCAATTATAAATAATATTAGTATTTTGTAAACGACTACATGTCTATATGCTTAATTTCTAAGTATTATAATCCAACAATTTAATCATAGTCATGCACATCCAATAATTTTATTATAAATAATTTTTTACTTTCAAAATTATAAAATTAATTACATGTATATATACTTAATTTCTTTGCGTTACCATCAAACAAAATAATCCTAGCTAGTCTTCACATCCAATTATTTTATTATTAGTAATTTTTAAAATTTTAAATTATAAAAATAACTACATGATTATATAATTAATTTCATAGTGTTATTCTACTATTAAATATTACTAATATATTACAAATCTAGTTATTCTACTATTAAATAATTCTTATAGTTCTAAGTTAAAAAAAACAACTACATGCATGTATACTTAATCTCTTCGTGTTATTATCTAAAAATTTAATCATAGTCATTCACATCCAATTATTTATTATTAAATGATTTTATAAAAATAACTAATATACTTAATTTCTTTGTGTTACCATCAAATGAAATAATCATAGGCATTCACATCAAATTATTTTCTTATTAAATAGTTATTATAATTCCATGTTATAAAAATGATTACATGCATATATACTTAATTTTTTAGTGTTATCATCCAACATAATAATAATATATTTCCCATCCAATTATTTTATTTTTAATTAATTTTTAAAATATAAAAAATGGCTACATGTATTTATACTTAATTTCTTAGTTCTTCCATCAAATGAAATAATCATAGTCATTCACATCCATTAATTTTATTATTAAATAATTTTAAATTTTCAAGTTACTAAAAAATAACTATATGATTATATACTTTATTTCTCAATGTTATCATCCAACACAATAATAATAATATTTCACATCTAATTATTTTATTATGAAAGTAATACTTAAAGTTCTAAGTTATAAAAGCGACTATATCCATATATACTTAATTTCTAAGTGTTATCATCCAATAATTTAATCAAAGTCATTCAAATTTGAATTATTTTATTATTAAATAACTTTTATAATTTTAAATTATAAAAATGATTACATGCATATAAATACTTAATTTCTTAGTGTTAGCATCAAATGAAATAATAATAGTCTTTCACATCCAATTATTTATAATTAAATATTTTTTTAAAATTACAAGTTATAAAAACGTTTACATGCATATATACTTACTTTCTTAGTGTTATCATCAAACAAAACAATTATAGTCATTCACATCTAATTATTTTATCATTAAATCATTTTTAAAATTCCAAGTTATAAAAATGACTAAATGCATATATACTTACTTTCTTAGTATTATCATCAAACAACATGATCATACTAGTCATTCACATCCAATTATTTCATCATTAAATATTTTAAAATTCTAAGTTATAAAAACGACTACATGCATATATACTTAATTTCTTAGTGTTATCTCGAAATGAAATAACATTAGTATTTCACATCTATTAATATTATTACTGCTAGTATTAAATAACTCTTAAAATTCTAAGCTGTAAAAACGACTACATGCACATATATTTACTTTCTTTGTGTTATCCAACGAAGTAATAATAGTATTTCATATTCAATTATTTTATTCCAAGTTCAAAATACGACAGTATACTTAATTTCTTAGTATTATCGTCAAACGAAATAATCATAGTTATTCACATTTATTTATCTTATTATTAAATAGTTTTAAAAATTTTAAATAATCATAATCATTTACATCCATTTATTTTATTACTATAAAATTCTAAATTCTAAATTAAATAATTTTTAAAATTTTAAATAATCATAGCTATTCGCATAAAAATTGTAAACTTAAATTTCTATAAGAAATTAATTTAAGATTATAAAATAATTATATTTTCAATCTATTTTAGAATTATTTAAGTGCAATTTAAAAATAAGAAATAATTGCACCCTAAATATGATATAATTGCAAGCAGACGGAATAAAATGACTAGACAAACTATATGATGCATCATGCTAAAATCGGCTACCTAAATTTATTATACTTCAATTTATAAAATTTCTCTAATTAAATGGCACCAAAATGGTGCATTGGTCGTCCATATTTTTCATATTTCCATATATAAGTAGTGATTTAACTTAATAAATATAACAAAAGGGTAATCAAGTAAAGGAATAAGTAGTTTATAAGAAAACCGGTTTAAATAAAAATCGGTTTAAAATTTAAGGGCATTTTGTGTATACAATTCTTGTTAATTTATCTTTGCTCATACTATATTTTATCTTTCATTCTACTACTTTTATATGCTCAGTGATGCTATGAATAGTAACAGAGAAACAATCAATAATGAAAACAAGGTTAGGCTTCGCTATCACATATTCATATCACTTCATACACAAGCACATTTTGTACGAGTCTAAATTCTGAAACAGTTGAGTTACGAGTAATTGCAAATAACAATAATTAGTGTGATTCTATCATCCTATGATATTTAAACCTCATCAGTTAGATTCAACTAAATATAGGAGTGTAGTTTGTTGAATGAATCTCTCTGGAAATGTGAGAAAATTATAGTGACAAAAAGTAGAAGAGAGAGAGCTCAAAAAAAAAGTGAAGATTGAAAGGGGAAGAAAGAACATAAACAACCATGAATCACAGACTAACTCAACAATTTCAAGCGACAAAAAGGAAATCAAAATGAGTTAGTAGAGGTGATATTCAAAAAGAACCCAATGAAAAATACAGATCATGATTCCTCTAGGCCACTCGTATCCAAAACTATCTCAGCACATAGCTCACACTTAACTCTTGCCAGCAGCCTTTTCCTTTGACTTCTGTATCTTCAATACCTTTTTAACGATCTTTTGTTCTTCCACCAAGAAAGCTCTAATGATCCTACAAGATCAAAGGAGAAACAGATGTGAGCCTAAACGAATGGCAGAATCACACAGAGCTGAATGGTTGTAATAAAATGCAGGAACTAAAATACTGAACTAGTGAGCAAGACAGTTAATCAATGCAAAAGGAAACATCACACACACCTTTCTCTCACAGCACCACCAGACAACACTCCACCATAAGCACGGTTCACAGTCCTCCTGTTTCTGGATAGTCTAGACCTCTTGTACTCGGCAGGTCTCAAGTGAGGAATCTGATGAATAAACGGCAAAGAGTGGGGCAAATTAATCAGAATGCCAACCAATATCACAAAATGAATGTTTCCCAACATGATCTGGCTCAATGATTTAATTCTGGTGTATTGTATGTAAACAGCGCTTTAACCAAACATAACCTTATTGTTCTTAGAAGCACAACCAATTGTAAATGAGTCATGACATCCACTATTTTGGGGGAAACAAGCTTTCAACTTTAAACTTCTTAGTTAAAAGAGCATACAACTCAGTTTCCATTTCCTTTTCCTCAAGCAAATGGGATATGTAGTGTAATAAACAGCCACAGCCACTAACAATTGGATTTTAGATATGATACCTCAAAATGAGTATTTTTCAATTTATACTCAAATCCAACCAAACTATTTGAATTTTTAAAAAGAAGGGGAAAGCCAGAAAATTTTCAACTACTAAAGCGTAAAAACAAAATCCGGTTGAGTTCAACACAAATTATCAGGATTATTCTCAGAAAATCTTCTTAAACGAACTCTATATGCTTCATTCTTATCAATTTAAGAAGATATGAGAAAACATATCCATCTATCATAAGCTGTGGTTGCAAAATCGGAGCAAAATCTAAGAGTAATCATTGTTTTCAGCAAAATCCAGAAACAAAAACCACCGCATTTCACAAACATTATAAATACAGACGGCTTAAACAAAATAAAAAATCAAGCTACATACCCCTTGGATTATCTTTCCAGTGACAGGACACTTAGGGCCGCTTGCCCTCTTCTTCGTGGTCTGGTACACTAGCTTCCCCCTAAAATTCACACAAAACACACTCAATCAATGGCAAAAAAAACTAATCGATCAAAAAACAAGTAATGAATCAATGAACGCATCCAATGAACCAAGCTTAAGAGGAGATAGGATCAAATTAAAGAGACACGTTAGAGCGCACCGGGAGTCTTGACGACGCGGTGCTGGTTGGATTTAGTGGCATAGCTGTGGCGCTTCCTGTAGGTGAGTCGTTGCACCATTTTGAGGTGAATTAGTATTCGTAGCTGCGGGGGAACAGAAATGAAGAGAGAAGATGTTGATATTCAAACCCTAATTGAATATCGTCCTTTTTCAATGCCTCTATAGCTCTTATTCTGATTGCGCCTTCGGTTTTACATATAAGCCCAAATTCTTCTGGCCCATTTCTTACTCTTCCAAATAGGGATTGTCAATCGGGCCAACCCGTTCGGGTTGTCGGGCCATTCGGGTACATGCTATTTTTCGGGTTATAAACGTTCGACCCTAACCCTAACCCTTCGGGTTTCGGGCTAACCCACCGGGTTATTCGGGTCAATGCGTATTTTTAATTCTTTTAATATTTTTAAAAAATAACACGTATTTTAAAATTTCTTTAATTATATACATATTTTTAATTAATCATGCAACAATGAAATAACTATTTTTAATTTTCTTTAATATTTTAAAAAAATTAAGTTATTTAAATTTAAATAACTTATTTATTACATAATTATCTACAAAATATCTATCAATAGTATGTTTATGTTTATGTATTTAAAACATAAATCAACACTTTGTTTCAAAATTCAAACATAAATCAATTCGTAGAAAATTGAATAAAATTTTCATAACGTGAGAGGTGCATCGTAGATGTAAAAAAATATTTTGAATTGTTAAAGAGTGAGTTATCAAGATGCTAGCTAATTGGAGTAACTCTAAGTTTTCTTGAATTATGATTGGTCAAATTTAATTTATTCTAGCTGAAAATAAGTTAAATAATAATTTATCTTTGTTTTAAGAATCATCAAAGTACGCATAATTCAATGACGAAGCGGCGCCAAAACACTTTGCACTATTATATTGGAAATATACTAAAAGAAAACTTTTATATACGAGTATTTATGAATCCATGAACCACATAGTGATTTTTTCGTGATCTTATATAGTCGGTTGACGTATTTGGATTTTGCATGGTTTTAGAGGATTGTCTTGGATGATTTTGATTATATTTCTATATTTTGATATGTTTACATGTTTGTTGAGAAATGATAGAAAATGGATTAGAAAACATACACAAAATATGTGGATGTGCAGCAGCCTTGTTTGAGTCAATGTTTCTTGCGATTTTGAAGTCTGATAAACCCCTAATGCATATCACTCTCTTCGTCTTCGAAAGAGCTTCGCATGGATATATTGCACGCCTCAATCGGAGCTTTGTAGAGAAAGTTATGACCGTTACAAAAACTGCTTGATGTGCAGAAGCCTTCAACCCGACGGGCCGACCTGTAACCCGAACGGGTCTGCCCGCCTAACCCGACAACCTGAATGGCCCGATTTTAAATTCGAGCTGTGAAATTACAACCCTAACCCTGTATTTTTATCGGGTTATTCGGGTCGGCCCGTGGATTCCGGGTTACATTGGCATCCCTACTTCCAAAACACAAAAAGATTACATCATACCATATGATTAATTAGACACTTATTGATTAGACATAATTATTTTATCTTAGGGTTAAAATGCAGTTTAATTTTATATTAAAACTATGGTAAAATATGAACCTTTAGATGAAAATAGATATTAGTAGATATCTAGGGTTTTTTATCCAACATTATATAATTTAAGGAGTAAAAAATAATAATTTAAAGAGTAAAAAATAATTTAAATCGAAAAAGCAACTATATAAAATTTAATAGATTTTTAAGGTTTGACTTTGATTAAGTAGTTGATCATCCTAATTTAATATCTTTAGTTTTAGCCTTAGTTTTGACATAAAAATGAGTTCAGATATGCAAAATTCCCTGATTACATAGAATTTTTTTATTTTATATGTTAAATTATATTTAAAGTAACCCCAAAGAGTCTTTTTATTTAAAGTAGTCCCAAAGTCTCGTGACTTGTACATCTCCAATGACATATATTTGGAGGATTAAATTCAAACATAAAATATGTTTAAAAGAGAGAAGAGATTGGAATAGAATACTTTCTGTCGTATTTTATTTCTGTTTATTCTTCTCCTTAATGTAGGATTCAATACAATGTATTTTAGGTAAAGAATAACCTATTTCTAGACTAAATGATAATGTATCAATTACAATATTTTCTCCTAATTTTCTTCTTTCTTTACTTGGTAATTGCTTGGCTTTGGGATATTTGACACTCCCTATCGTGTTGGACTAGATTTTCAGAGATGCTTATGGCTGCTTTGTTGTCATAAAATAATTGACTCTTCTAAGTATGTGGAAATCCTATTTCTGTAAGCAGACGCCTTAACCACAATATCTCAGTCAATCCACTCTTGATTCCGCGATATTCAGCTTTTGCACTTGATAAAGCTACAACCTTCTGCTTTTTAATTTTCCAAGTGACTAAGTTACCTCCAACAAAGGTGAAGTATCCTCAAGTAGATTTTCGATCTATAGGATTACTTGCCTAGTCTGTATCAGTATACCCATCAATCTCCAGGTCATCATTTTTGCTTAGCAATACTCCATGGACAATCGTCCCTTTCAGATAACGGACTATCCTGAATGCAGCATCCATATGATTTCTTTGAGGTCGGTGCATGAACTGACTTATAACTCCAACTGCATATGCAATATCAGGTCTTGTGCGTGCAAGATAGATCAACTTACCCACAAGACGTTGATACTCCCCTCGATCAGCCAGCTCTGCTTTATCCTCGAACTTCAATCCATGATTCACCATGATCGGAACATCTGAAGGTTTGCAGTCCAATAGCCCAGTTTCAGTTAGGAGATCAAGAACGTACTTCTTATGTCGGAGGAATATCCCTTGTTTGGAGCGCCGTACTTCGATTCCTAGAAAGTATTTCAATGGTCCAAGGTCCTTCATCTCAAACTCTTGAAACAGGTTCATCTTCAGACTCTCGATTTCTTCCTTATCATTTCCCGTTATGATCATGTCATCCACATATATGATCTGACATGCCACTTGATCACCACTTCTTTTAATGAATAACGTGTGGTCTGAATGGCTCTGAGTATAGCCATATTTTAGCATCGATTGTGCAAATATTCCAAACCAAACTTGCGGTGACTGCTTCAAACCATATGATGTTTTCTTCAACTTACACACATGTCCTTCTCCAAACATTCCAAAATATCCTGGAGGGACCTCTATGTATACTTCCTCATTCTTTTTCAGTTTTCCATGCATGAAGGCGTTCGTCACATCGAACTGGTGAAGAGGCCATTCTTTGCACGCTGCTATAGAGAGTAGAGTTCTGACTGTGTTCATCTTTGCTACTGGGGAGAATGTTTCCTCGTAGTCATTCCCGTAAGTCTGTGTGTACCCCTTTGCCACTAATCGGGCTTTGTATCTCTCAATTGAACCGTCTGCTCGACGCTTAATTGTAAAGATCTAGCGGCACCCAACTGGCTTCTTTCCTTCAGGTAGCTTGCAGTTTTCCCAAGTATTGTTTTTCAATATTGCATCCATCTCTTTCTTCATGGCTTCCCGCCAGTGCTTATGCTTCATGGCCTCCTCAGCTGTTTGAGGTATATCTACTTCCTCATACAAGGCTGTCTCGAAGGTTCGAGCCATCTCAGTGAGTTGTCCCTGCATGAGATTTGCAACAGAGTATCTCGTCTTTGGACCTCGCCAGTCTGGTGAATATCTTCTTGGTGGTACCCCTCTTGTACTTCTCACTGGCAACTCAAATGGCCTCCCACTGCATTCTGGGCTCTTTGGAGGAGTCTCGGTTTCCTGTCTGCTATGGTCAGTATCAAGTGTAGGAATACTGTTGTCAGTGTTACTAACCTCAGGAATCACAAGCGGAGACAATGGTAGAGCAGTGTCACGAGACTCATGAGGTTGTACATGGGACTCTATGGACGGCTCGGTGGTACTACAACTCGCATCTTATGTTGGGCCAATTTCAGTCACTGGGTTCGGCAATGGAATGCTTAGATTTGGTTCTAGATTTGGAGTAGGATACCAACTTAGTGGGTCACTGATTGGTTGAGAATGTGTTTCCTCCCCCTGACTACTAAGTTGGGTGTAAAAATACCCGGCTTCAACAAAATCACAGTTTAAGGTGACAAAAAGGCGTTTGGATTTCAGATCATAGCACCTATAGCCTTTTTGGTTTTAACCGTATCCCAAGAAAACACATTTTATGAAACATGAGGAAAATTTAGATCGGTCTTGTTTAGGTATGTGGACTAATACAGAGCATTCGAACACTCTTGGCTCGAGGGTGAGGGGTGGAGGTATTTTGTTCTGAGTGGTGAAGATGTCTAAAGGTGTTTTGAAATTTAGGATATGAGTGGGGAGACGATTTAAGAGGTACACAACAGTGGTTAGGGCTTGGACCAAAAAGTTCTTGGGACATGGGAATCGAGTAGTAGAGCTCTAGTCATTTCTAGGAGTTTTCTATTTTTCTGTTCTGCTACCCCATTCTGTTCAGGAGTATGTGGACATGTTGTTTGATGTACTAATCCCTTTTCAGAAAAGAAACTTTGCATCCCACCATTTACAAACTCTTCTCCATTGTCTAATCTAAGTGTTTGGATTTGCCTATTGTATTGTGTTTGCACGAAAGTATAAAAGAGAGTAAATTTTTCGAAAACTTCAGATTTAGATTTCAAAAAATATATCCAAGTCATGCGTGTGTAATCATCAATAAACAAGAGGAAATATTTAAACCCATGACTACCCAAAACAGGAGCAGGACCCCAAACATCAGAATGTATTAAAGAGAATACAGTTTGGACACGAGAATTGTTTAACTTATAAGAATGTCTGTGGCTTTTCCCCAAAAAACAAGTGTCACAATGGAAAGAGAAATGATTGCTGGCTAACTTAGGGGAAAGCATTTTTAAATATCCTATGGAAGGATGTCCTAACCGGCGATGCCAAAGTTGACCCTGAGCCTCAGTCGGTCCGTGAGTTAGCATCGCAGTACCGTGTTGAGCCATCCTGTCCACATAGTACAATCCTCGGTGTTCTGTGCGATGCCCAACTATCGTCCCCGTCTTGATATCCTGTAAAACACAGAAGTTTGGCTGCATTAGTAGGTTGCACTTCAATTCACGGGTTACATGACTAACAGATAGCAATTTATGAGCCAGAGTAGGAACATATAGACAATTAGAAATCTCTAGTGTAGGAGAAATTGTAATTGTTCCAGCTCCCTGGACTTGAATCAGATGTCCGTTTGCAGTTTGAACAAATTTCTTCCGGGAGGTTGTGACATATAAGAAATCCGATGCTTCAAAGGACATAGTGTCTGTAGCACCACAATCAAGTGTAGATGTATTTGCCAAGGCCTGAAATTTATTCTCACAGACAATATTGGGCGAAAATTGTAAATTTGAAGAATTATATGGGCTTGTGTGACAAAACATGGAACTTGAGGGGAGAAAATCAAATTTTCTGGAGTTTTGGGGCTGGTCCGCATTATTTGGCACTGTGTGGGGTATTTTTTGCAAAATTTAGGTTTGATTGGGGTCTAAATGCAAGGGTTGACTGGGGTGGGGTATTTTTTTTGTAATAATGGGATAGCTTTAGGGGCTGCTGCAGTTAGTGTTTTTTTGGTGGGGTGCAATTTGTATATTTGCAAAGTTTGGAGGATTAAAATGAAATGACTCATTACCTCATTCACAAACCCACGCCGTCGCATGTGCAAACGCGATTTCCTCCACACCTGATTTCTCACCGCCACCGCTAGCCTCCTTGCTGTGAGCTGTGCCGCCGCCGGAGTTGCCCGCTATTCGAACAACGTCGGTAGCCCGGTCTGCCACTGTAACTGCCGCTCTGCCAGTCTGATTCGCCGCCGCGCGTGCCGCCCTTTGTTTCTTCATGTCGTCCCACCACTCCGGGTAGCCGACGAGGAGGAAACACCCTTCTTTGGTGTGCTTCTTCCCTCCATAGTGTGAGCACACCAACCAGCTCTGGTTATCGTCCGATCTGCGGTTCCATGGTCGATTTGGGTCTGGGTTTTGTGTCCCGGGGTGACTGTGATTCGTGGCGGCCAGGCCGGTGCCGATTGTCTGGTGTTGCGCCTCCCTAGCGAGGCTGCCTCCCATAATTTGCTCTTTTGTCGCTTCCCGACGGATGATTCCACACGCCACACGCGCCGAAGGTAAAGGATCCCTTCGGAGTATATCTTTTTTGACAACTTCATATCTATCGTCCAACGTCGTGATGAATTAGTATAATCGTTGCTTTTGAACAATTTTTTTGTACCTTTCTATGGCTGTGACAGCATCTCCTTCCATTGGGTTAAGGTCGTGACGATCGATGGATATCCACAGTTTCTGCAATCTATTCCATAGGGCCTCCAACGAGAGTCCTTCTTGTTTGATGACTTCAGTTTGTCGGTGCAAGTCATACACTTGGAACGGATCTGTCCCACTCCCATATGTGATAGCAAGACCATCCCATAAGTCTTTTGCCGTCGCATATTGGGATACTTCATTCACCAAATCGTCTTGGATATTGTTGATGATCCAATTGAACACACAGTGGTCACGTTGTTGCCACTGTTGGTAAGTAGGGTCGGATCGGAGGGGGGGGTTCGGACACTCCATCAATGTGAGAAGTTAGTCATTTTCCTCCGATTGCTCGTCCATAAGGTCGGCCCAGAGGGGATAATTTTCCCTATCCAGTTTGGTTTGGATGACAATATTTCCAAGAGATTCGGGATGATGAGTCTTTGATGGTGGTGGGTTGTGATTGCTCAGTATTGAGCCAAAACTGAGCCTTAGGAACTCCGTAAATTGAGCGGCGAGTTCTGGCGAAAACATGGGCGAACTTTGGCTTGATGTTTCCGTCTTTTTTTAGTGTTTCGGTGTCAGATTTCTCTGAATCTGACATGGTTTTTGATTTGTGCAGGTGCAAAAAATAAGGTCGAGAAAGGTTTATGGACTGTGATGAAATTTTCCTGAGTCCTTACCCGCTCGTGATACCATGTTTAAAAGAGAGAAGAGATTGGAGTAGAATACTTTCTGTTGTATTTTATTTATGTTCATTCTTCTCCTTAATATAGGATTCTATTACAATGTATTTTAGGTAAAGAATAACATATTTCTAGACTAAATGATAATGTATCAATTTCAATATTTTCTCCTAATTTTCTTCTTTCTTCACTTGGTAATTGCTTGACTTTGGGATATTTGACAAAATATTCATTCAGAATCATAACACTTGGAAATTTTAATTTTCCGTTGCTAACCCGCGCTATGATCTGCACAAGTGGCCCATGCTCAGGTCTGCAACCTTCCATTCTCCTACATTGATATTCTTTAATCATGTTTTAGGTTCGACCCAATTGTAGCATTGATAGTACCTCCATTATGATACTTAGGTCTCGTTTTGTAGCCTAGTTAATCTCAATATTAGCTTAACAAACTTTATTCAACTCTATAACACGACTATTTGGTAGGCTTCACTATCTAGAAAGAAAATACAATGCATTAGGGAGGGTTGAACTCGCTCTACGATTCAAATATGTACGCAAGGTAAACAATGATACATAATTGAACTGAAGAGTGAATTGCGGTGCAACATTAATGAAGTAATCGGTGCCAAAGCCGACAACGAAGAGAAGACGGAGAGGGGCGAGAGAGGCAGTCTTGATAGGGAAACAAAAGGAGCAGAGTGAGGTTTTGTTGTCAGCGATCAGCGCGAAATCAACGGCGAGGATTCTCAATTGTAGAAGTGAAGTGGGAGAGAAACAACGAGGAGAAAGGAGCCCTAATTTAAGATTCTAGGGGAGTATAAATTAAGTTATTGCTAATCAATATTGAAATATAAATTGTAATTATTCAATTGGGAATTAAAATCATTATTTTGGTTCATGGGTAGGAAAGGATCAGTTTTCAGTTCTACGCGGGACCTAAATCTAAAAATCTGTTATTCAGTTTTCAGACAGTCTATAATCGAATAAAAACATGTTATTCAGTTTCAGACAATCTATAACCGAACCAAAAACATGTTATTCAGTCAGACAGTCTATAACCCATAGGATTCGAAACATGTTATTCAGTCGGACAGTTCGATATAAAATATATTACTCTCTCTGACGTAAATTACTTAAGTTGTATTCTATTTTAGGTTATCCCAAGTTATTTGAGTCATTTTTCTTTATAGCAAAAAAAATAAAACTTCTAATTTTACTTTACTTACTTTATAGTCTCTCTTGTTTTACTATCTTATCTTCTACGTTATTCCTCAATTACTTTATTTATCTCCATTAACTCACCAAACACAATTTTATAAAGTTATATGCTGAAAAGAAATGTCTCAAATAATATGGAACATAAGGAGTATTGGATATTCTTTCAATTGTATACTTTACATTATATTCACCATTTACTTTCATATACATTATATTCACCATTTACTTTGGATGTTTCACTATAAGTGAGTCATTTCTATTTTTAGTAAAAAATAATCTCTCTTACTTTATTCTCCATCTACTTTATTCTCTCTTTATTTCTCTACTTTTCTATCTCTAATAGTACTTTCTTCTCTCTACTTTAACTATTTAAAAATCAATTTCTTAAATCTCATGCCCCAAAGAAATGCTCCACCTATCTTGGGCGGAGGGAGTACTACTTTATAATATATATTAGTACTTGTTTTAAAAGTTCAGCCTACCGTATTTTTTATAAGATCAGTGTACCATAATTTTATTGATGCCTGTGTGTGCCCGGTCTTGTGAATAGAGATAAAGAAAGCTACCTGTAAAATTGTTCGGCCCATTCCAATTAACCTATTATTGATTTAAATAGAATTCATATAGATGATATATGGGCTATATAGGAAATGATCCAACTGATGCCCAGGTAATTGGGTCTCATTTAAATACAGGATATCATTACTGTGGCCCAGTTTCATTTAGATTGAGCCATTTTCATAATAGCATTTCTTATACTTTTACTCGGATTATAAACAATTAAATTATTTAAAATCTCGTCGATTCTAATTTTGTTATATTTATGATATACAGAATTTGAAGACCACATAGTTTATTTTAAGAGGAAATTCTTTATTATGTTTGGCAAGCATATATTTATGGAAGAGTTTGCTTAATCAAGCGCAAGACGTCATAAAACTTATTAATTCACGATTAAATTCATCGATTAATTTTTAATAGGAAAAAGCAAAGCGTGAGAGATTTGCCGCCAAAGCAACCACCGAAAACTTGTAAGGTGGAGGGCCAAAAATCCCATACCAAAAAGAGTGTGCTCTCCTACTCTCTTGCCTTAAAAGTTCAGATTTTAACAACAAGATATTCTTTTTTATTTTTTCAATAGGGACATAATATTTGAATTAGCTGATCCATCCGATTCCATCCATCTCATTTTACTACTTTGCCCCTTTAACTCATGCTCGATTTCTTCAAATATAGTATAATCTTGCAGGGATAGAACCGTCTTCTTCACTAGTTTAAATGATTAATCGTCGACTTCACCATCCAACTACTATATTTGGGAATTTCAGATACACTACCGATAAAATTAATTCGATATTGGATAAGGTCTACTGAATAAGAGGTAATAATGGGGTTTTCTTTAAATTAAAAAAGCAATGATTGTAAAATAGAAAATCTTTTTGTGGTCAGATGTGGCATTAGTCATAACTTATAAGGGATGTGCTATTTTTTCAATTCTATTATTGGATCTTACTGTTACAGACGCATACCCTAATTAAAATTATCATATTTTTCACTCTGCACAAGAGCCCTAGAGATACATATATTTTTAAAATAAATAAACTATTTGATCGGTTTTTTTTAAACTATTCGATCGGATTTACATGTCTGGCAACTGCCATGGCACATCAAATTTATCAATAATTTCAAACTAGTCATTTAAAAGTTAAAACCCACTCATTTTTAGTAAAAATAGATAATTTAATTGTAAAATCCCTTTTATTCTCAATTAAAGCAACCCCCATGAAGCCACGTGTATGTAACATAATAAACATCTAGGGAGATAAATACGAAAAAAAACTATCCCCCTTCCACGTATAGCAGTTCGTTATCTCCTAAATACATATAAATATAGTATTATGATGATATTTTAATGAATATAAAATGAAATTATAACAAGACAAGTTTGCAGACAGCAAAGTATGGCCCATTCTGACAAAGTCATTAACAATAATCAACTATCGTAGATAACACAACCACAATCTCAGACTTCATATGTGAATCCCAAAAAAGTGTCCGCGTATAATTTGCACCCATTAAAACACTATTTGACCAATTAATACTGCATTATATATGTAAACTAGAGAAAAAGATTAGCAGCAAATTAAGATTAGTAATCAACACAAATCACCTCTCCCTCCCCCTCGTTGAAAATCACTAATCCTTTATTAATTGCTAATTAGGAGTGATAATCTATTCCAGCTTTCGATTAGCGGTTAACTAATTACCGTTAATCACCAAGAAGCGAACAAACAATTAAACACCATTAATTAATTAATCTCCCTATAAATGTTACATCACGCCGGCGAAGACGACGAGCCATCGAAATGATGAACTCCGTTTCCATTCTCAACGAAAATATTACCGTTATTATCCTCTCTCTTCCGTTCCTCTCTTCCGCTCCCGCCGCTGCCGCTGTGCTCGTAGCTCATCACACTCTCATTGTTAACGCCGCCGCCGCCGCTGCTCGATTCCCTTCTGCATATGTTTTTATTGTTGTGCATCCACACCTTCAGCACTCCTTTCGAAACTCCGATTTCGTTGCAGAATTCCTTCACCGCCGCATCGTTGGATTTCTGCATTTTCCAACCTAATTTCACCGAAAAGGAACGCATTTTTTCCTTCTGAATTTGGCTGAATTTCGTACGGAATCGCTTCCGGCCGATCGGATTCTCCACGGTGGGGGTCACCGGCGCCGGGTAGTGGTCGTCGGCGGATGAGAAGCGAACATGCGGTTGCGGAAGCGCCGTCGCCGGCGGCGGCGAGAGGGAGAACCGCTTCGGGAGGGGAGGGTGGCGGAAGTCTAGGAAGGGCGGGGTTATGGCGGCGGAGGTGGGGGATTCGGGGTCACGACGGTGAAAGTTGCGGTGGCAGCCGCACGCGGCGCATGTCAGCGCCGAGGGGGGCACTGCAGTGGTGGACAGGGGCGGGGGCATGAACTCGCCGCACCCGTCCAGCGCGTGGCCGCCGATACCGGCTGCATGGTTCTTCATGCATTCGTTGTAGGCCACGGCGATGGGCGGCGGGGGCGGGTGGCGGCGCTTGGCGCCGTTGGTGAAGGATAAGGGATTGGAGGTGTGCGGCGGCGTGTCGAATTCGGTGTCGTTGGTGGAGGTGGGAGTTGGGGTCAAGTCTATATCCATTGGTAGTGTGAGGCAATTTTTTGGGGGTTAGGGTTGTTAAATAAGGGGGGAATGGGATCTTGATTTGATGATTTGGGATTGGCACTGAAAGAAAATGGGTGATTTAGGAGATTGGTTAAAGTTGGGGGTTTTTATTGTGTGGGGTTTGAGTTGAGGGGAGAGATAACAACTTGACAAAAAAGTTTTGAAGTGTTTCCCAATAATGTCAACCACTTGTGTTATGGGAAATTGAAGGTTGGATTCATAAGGTTGTTGCTGTATTAACTTGCAACGCCTTATAATAAAATTACACTCCACTCACCATTGGTGGTTGCACTCAGATTAATATTCACTCATTCAATTATATTTGGTATTTCATTCAATTTGCCCCAATTCATCAATGCAATTTTGATATTCAAGTTTCCCTCCAAAAATATTTTAAAATATATGTACACATTATCTTTATAGATACATTCATGTAGTAAAAAACAATATTGGTGACCATTTTGTTTAGTGTTTTACTAATATCAAATTTTCCATTTTATTTTGAATAACTTTAAAAAATTACTGATTTCATATATTTAATAAACTACATAAAAATTTGTAGTATTATTTTTTCATACATTCAAATAAATTAATGAAAGAGTGAATCTATTTTTAATTTTTATTTTAAATATAAGTAGTAGTAACTCATTTTTTTAAAAAGGTGAAAAAGAAAAAAGCCGAATGAGGCGGAACGGGTTGGGCCTATTAGAGAAGCCCATATTGGAGTTGAACTGGGAATTTGAATTTTGAATTCTTTTAAATTTTTTAGATTTTAAACTTTATGTTTCTCATATATTTATATTTTTAGTTTTTATACGAATATGACCATAAATAATAAAAAAATATGTAAATTTTTACGGTTAGTGTTTAGTTTTCTTGTCTAGCTTAAAATTCGATGGATTGGCCCGATTAAGATTTTTACTAATTTAGAGTAACCATTTCAGCAATGTGATGACAAATACAGACGACCCCCACTTCCGTAAGCATTGGTTGTGTGACTTATTCGCCAAATGTTAAAATATTTACTTAAAAAATTACACTTTTTTAGAGAGACAGACCACTTTAAAGAACTGATGAAATATACAGTACTTTACTACGCAAATTCAAATACATCCGACTTAGTGGTTATTGTAAGTTCTTTGAATTTGATGTCACGATTCTCTATATATATAACATTTATTAATTTATTGCAAATTTATGGATCATGCAGCCTAGTAGTATTAAAAATAAATACACACGTGGCAGCTGTACAATACTCGGCCCCCCCTTATACAAACAGTTAATCCATGTGGTGGTTGTACTGTTAATTGGGTGAGCCATATCGCACAATATAATCAACCTTCATTCTAATCAGTATTAATTACTGTAATTAGTTTTTGATATATAATTAGTGAGATCGGTTATGTAGTAATAAGATTGTAATTTTATTATACGTGAACTATAATTATGGAATGCTAAAAGTCCAGTTTATAAATTATTTGACTGTAATTATGTAACTATGAATTGTTAAATCATAAGTAAAAAAAACAATTTATTGAAATTATTCAGGATTGATTATGAGATTTATTAGGGGTTAATTAGAGGATTTAGGCCGGGGCAGTCAAGTACATCTGTCTTAATTATTTTCTATAATAAGTATTAGTTTAAAAATCAACCAATATGTTGAAAAAACTGGTAGTGTTCTAGCACTAATTGATTTTATAGATATTGTAAATTAGCTTTCACTATTTACTTTTGGAGTGGTGAATTCATTAAAAAATATCTTCACTTCTGATAAGCTTTGAAGTAAAACACATGTAATTCGAGAATAAATTGAAGCGCGCAAAAAAAGTAAAAGAAACATACACATACCCATTAATTGTTTGTTTAGTCAGATATAATCCTAATGACATGTTTAGGTATAGGGAAATTATAATTCTAGAGTATCAAATAATTAGTTGGAAATGGATATATACAACATTAATCACGTTTGCTGTTTTAGATTGATGTTGTATAATTCATTAGTTGAAGTTTTACAAAAACAGATGCATTAATTGGGTGTTTAGTAATCACATTTAGCTCATTAATTTCATTGGTTTACAAAGTCAGACTTTTCTACTAATACAATAAATGATTAATTGAACAAAACACTTCCTAGCTAATCAAATAAGAAATTGAGTGGAAACTTGATTATCTTCACTTAATCCAAAGTGAGGTATATAAAAACAAAGATTAGAAACAAACAGTTTAATTTTTTAATTTTTTTATGTTAGTATCATTTCCAAAAATAGGCTGGCTCGATAACCTAATCACATTTCCGGATTTGGGATGACATTAGATTTGCTAAAATATTTAAGAAAAATGTTTTGGAGACATAATGTCTAAGACATAATGAGGTTAAAGTAGTCATTTTAGATTGTTTTATATTTTTATTTAAATAAATGTTTTGTACATATACCATACTATCCTTGTGCATATAAAAACATTTATTTATATTTAAGAATTTAGGAAAGTTGAGTGTATTTATATGGATGGCTTGATTTAAGCACACAATCTCCAATCTCCAATCTCTCAACCTAAATCGGCTCCATCATTGACTTTAATATTATACTATTTTGTTTAGGAAGTGTACATAAATTTCAAAATTTTAAATACTCCAATGATGCTAAATTTTTGAATTTTTCTTTCTAACTTCAATCACGATTTAAAAAAAAATCTAATATAATGAATTTAAACTTTATTTAAATAATACATTATACAATTAAATTTTTTAAATTCTAAACTTATAGGTACTTAATAGATTTAATACTCAATCTTAATTTTATTATTACAAATCATTATTGAATCTGGAATTAATATTTATAAAATTAATAAATCAATTTAATTGCTTGAGTTCATAGAGCATCAAAATGAAGATTTGAAATTTATACATGCTTTATTTTATTAATGGACAAAATGTTAGGGAACAACAATTTAAATTTGTATACTAGAATTAAATTGTTACATGGTGTCAAAATAATGTGTTTTAGCTATAGAAATTTAATAGTCATGTTTCACAATTAAGAAATTTCAATTTTTTTATACTATTTCATTTGAATGATAACAATTAGAAATTAAGTGCATATATACACGTTTATGACTTAGAATTTTAATAATTATTTAAAAATAATAATATAATTTGATTCGAATGACTATTACTATTTAGCTAGACGATAATACTAAGAAATTGAGTATGCATATGTATGTAGTCATTTTTATGACTTCAAATTTTAATAATTACTAATAAAACAATTTGATGCAAATGACTATTATCCTTTCATTAGAGGATAACAAGTAGAAATTAAGTATATAACATATGTATACTATTACTATTTTACAATTTAGAATTTTAAACATTATTTATAAAAAAAAAATTGATGTGAATGACTATTACTATTTTGTTGAATGATAACACTAACAAATTAAGTATGTATAGTATATACTACATGTAATCATTTTTACGATTTAGAATTGTAATAATTATTTGATACTAATAAAATAATTTGATGAGAATGACTATTACTATTTCGTTGGATGATAATAATTAGAAATTAAGTGCATATATATACACATGTAGTCATTTTTATGACTTAGAATTTTAATATTTATTAAATACTACTAATAAAATAATTTGATGTGAATACTACTACTATTCCGTTTGATGATAACAATTAGAAATGAAGTGCATATATACAAGTAGTCGTTTTTATGACTTATAATTTTAATAATTATTTAAAAATAATACTACAATAATTTGATGCGAATATTATTATTATTTTGTTGGATAATAACACTTAGAAATTAAGTATATCTATACATGTAGCTGTTTTTATGGCTTATAATTTTAATAATTTTTTAATACTACTAATAAAATAATTTGATGTGAATACTATTACTATTTCGTTGGATGATAACAATTAGAAATGAAGTGCATATATACAAGTAGTCGTTTTTATGACTTACTAATTTTAATAATTATTTAAAAATAAAACTACAATAATTTGATGCTAATACTATTACTATTTCGTTGGATGACAATACTTAGAAATTAAGTATATGCATATATGTAGCCGTTTTTATGACTTATAATTTTAATAATTTTTTAATCCTAGTAACAAATAACACTAAGAACTTAAATATATATGCATCTAATCATTTTTATAATTTATAATTTTAAGTATTATTTAATAATAGAATAATTAATTGCGCTATTGACTATTAAATGAGTAAATTCAATCGAAAAGCTAATATTTATATTAGTGTTTGTATATAAAAAATTCTCCATTTTGAGGTAAGCCAATTCAAATACTTTTATATTATGCAATTTTGAAGAAAATTATTAAATAACTTAATTATAATTCCCCAAAGTTATTGAAAGCCAGTATTAAAATAGTTAATTTGCTTTCATTTGACTTTCCTTTCAATAATGAAACGGTTACACTACACAACTATTAATTTAATTTCCTCTTATTTGAACTAAGGGTATACTAGGTCATATATAAATTATTCTTATGTCAAAAAAACATAGGGGCATTATGTCATAGAGACATTATGTCTCTAAATCACTACCCAATATTTAAATACTTTCCCTTGGTATTGACAAGATTACATGATTAAGATAATAACAAAAAATAATACTCCATTTGGAAAAATTGTCGAGCACGCTGAGGTGTTAATCACTTTTTTGAATTCTTTAATCATCAGATTAATTGGACACGTTGTGCATGTTATAGCCATAACTTAAGCATTAATTATTTGATTAGCCCTTGATTAAATTCCAAAGCTTGCCATAATTCCGAGATTAAATAATCTAGTCGATAGCTAAGTGTGTCGACTAGAGAGAAGAAATTTTACAATAGATGAATAGAGGGAATAGATTATTCGAAACACAAGGAATCTCAACTTGTTTATCTACCAATGTATGTTCTTTACTGAGAAAGATTAGCAATATAAATAAAAAGAATTTAGGGGAAATTGTAACAAGAAATTAATAATCGACAATCGACCTGAACGAGGATAAGTGGATAACGCATTTTTAGTGTGAGGACAAAGATGCTATAGTATTTTGGTAAGACCAACTCTATCCTTTAAATTGATAGATAAACCAAACCTTTTAGTCGTGATATGACGAATTTAAACCCGATCTATTTGATCTCTGATTTTAATCAATTTATCACTAGATCAACACAAACGCGTGTAAATCCAACTCTATATATGTACACTGTGCACAAAATGAATGTGAACGCGAGTATAATTTTTTGAAGGAAATTAATTTTATGAACTTTTTACATATAATTAAATTATTATTATTCGGATGAAAGTTAAACTCCGATAGGATAAACTTTTTTGTATGAATGTAAAAACACTCAAAGTCATGAACTGACGAGCAAAATCAATAAAAAAAATTATAATAATACAAACCACACATAATACACGTCAAACCAAAATAGAAACAAGAATAAAATACAAGAACTGGTAACAAACAATAAAAAAAATACAACAATAACATGTTCGTTCTCTTTTAGCAAAGGGATCGAACTCGCACCACACAAAAAACCCAAACAATTGTCGCGACAACACTCATCAAATAAGTCAACTAAAGAAGGCTCAGATAACACAAAAAGGCCAGAAATATAAAAATCATGACGACAATAATAACTAAAAATATTGAAACCCTGAACAACATTTGATGGGGTACGGACTAAACAAGCCCAATAGCAGTGACGGCCCATCAGCCCAAAGCCCAAGGAAGAGTATCAGTTCGGCATTACCAAAGAGTTCGGCCCCAGCCTACAGCTCGGTAAAAGCCGACCAATCAAGCTCCACTCTCAGATCGGCAAAAGCTGCTCGGCAATAGTTCAGCAGTTCGGTCTCAGTATTCGACCGAACTGGAAGATAGTCAACTCATGCAGGATCACATGCAGGATAGTGGACCAAGCACAGAGATAGTGGTCTCATGCAGGATAGTGGACCCATGCAGGATCTCCATGACCTCCACGACATTCACAACCATCATTAGTGGTGATGCAAGCCACGATCTTAGTTCAATGTATAAATAGAACTCAGATCAGATAAAGAAGGGTTAAGTTCTCTAGAGATCAAAGATCAAATAGCAAGTCTGTATTGTAAGCTGTAGAAAACAGATCAAGCAATACAACTCTGCCCTCTTTTCTTCCCGTGGACGTAGATTTACCTCAGTAAATCGAACCACGTAAATCTCTGTGTCGTGATCTGTATTTTCCAGCATTCATCACCATCAAAAATTCGCCAAACCATCACTGGCGCCGTCTGTGGGAACCAGAGAACCAAATTTGCGATAAAGCGAATTTTTGACCCTTTTTCCACCCAAAAAAAAAAATGCATACCAGATCACATACTACCCGTAATACCGTTCGTGAAAACCATGAGGAAGCTAGTCCAGCCCGCAGGTCCGGAAAACAGCCTCGGGAGACATCTACTTCCAGTTTTCACGATGAAGGAACAAGCCGCTCAAAAGGTCCACACACCGAGTCTTCCCAGCAGCCTGATTTGAATGAGGCTGTCAAGCTGTTCTTGGCTGAGAAGCAGGATGAGTTTTTAGCCTTCCTGCAAAAGAGCCAAGAACCGAAGACGAAAACGATGGATTCTCCTTCCTCATCCAGACATGAAAGTCACTACCGCAGTAGTGCCGTGTCTTCCAGGAAGAAGAATCCTCAACCCCGACATGTTCCTGTTCCTCCTCGGTACCGGAATCACAGGAGATCTCCATCTCCTCCATACCGAAGAGATGTCGGGTTCGCCATGTACGGAGCATTGAAGACTCCGTTCTCGGACGATATCACCCGAACTCCTTTGCCACAGAACTACCGAACTCCGTCGATGACTTATGACGGGTTGGTGGATCCTCATGATTTCTTGGGACGCTATCAGTATAACATGGCGAACCAGGGTCTCAATGAGGTCCATATGTGCAAGCTGTTTCCCGAGCTGCTTATCGGGAACGCAAGAAGGTGGTTCGATAGCCTCCCCCAAGGCAGCATTAGATCTTACCGAGATCTAATGGATGCTTTCCACAGGAGGTTCTTTCAGAAAGCGGAAGCCCGAATCACTTCGGCTCAGCTGCTTTCTATACGTCAAGGTCGCGACGAAAAGATCAGCGACTTTATGACGAGATTCCACAAGGAATGCCTACAAGTAGATGATCTCAATGATCTACTTGTCATTTCGGCATTCCAAAATGGAATCCTGCCCGGAGCTCTCTACAGAAAGCTCGTGGAATGCAGTCCGCAAACAGCTCAACAGATGTGGGACATTGCGGACCAGTTCTCCCGTGCCGATGAGGCAGACCGTCGCAAACGGTCTTTAGACAGCTCATCCCGAGGAGACAGGAGGAAGCCCGATCATAGCGATCAGGGACAAACTCGCCGAACTCCTTTTGGCGATCAGGGACATCCTCGCCGAACTCCTTTTGAAAGGATTCAAAGGACTCCGGTGCAAGACCGATTGGGGCCACGTCTCAATCCTGAGAAGCCGCCCGCTCAGTTCGTACCATTGAACAAGTCGAGAGCGGAAATTTTCGAACTGCATTCCGATATATTCGAAAAACCAAAGCGGATGACGAAATCGGCCGCGCGTCGACCTCAGGATCAATATTGCTCCTTCCATCAAGACCACGGTCACGATACCGAGGAGTGCCGACATTTGGCTGCAGGTATTGATGCTCTTGTGAAAGCAGGGACATTAAAAAAATACCAAAGCAAGCAGCCGAAAAAGAACAAAAAGCAGAGAGGTGCGAACTGCGCTCCTCAGGATCCGAAAAGGCAACAGGATCCCGAAGACGATGACGAGCAGCAATATGATGGAGTAATCCTGACTATTGATGCTCTCCCTGCCGGGAAGACTAAATCGTCCCTGAAGTCAGAGCGCAGAGGCTTCAATCGAGAGGAGCCAGCGCATAAAAGGCTGAAGCAGGACGAAGTGATTACATTTTCAGATGCAGATCCCGTCCCGGCCATCTCTCCTCATCAAGACGCTATTGTCATCCAAGCCGGAGTGGCAAACAAACTGATCCACAGAGTGTTTGTGGATACAGGAGCGTCAGTCAGCATTCTTTTTAAAGAATGTTTCGATAAACTAGAAGAGGATCCAGCTCGGCTTAGTCCGGCACCACTTCCTCTGAAAAGTTTCGCCCAGGAGGACACCCGCCCTGAAGGTATTATCAGCCTTCCGATCACGGTGGGAAAAGCGCCTACAAGCTCCAGTACGATGATCGAGTTCTTTGTGGTAAAAGCTCGGTCTCCGTACAACATCATCCTGGGAAGAGACTGGCTCAACGCAGTTCGGGCCATTTGCTCTACTTATCATCTCACCATCAAGCTCCCCACTAAAGGGGGGATAGCGGTCATCCGAGGTGATCAAAAGAGAGCAAAAGAGTGTCTGCAGATTGCGCTTAAAAGTGCCGAGCAATCAGATCGGCATCATCAAGCATAGCAATCACAGCACCCGGAGTCAGAGGCAAGCGAAATGACCGAAGTCATACCAGAGTCGAACTCAATGACCGTTCAGTTATACGAAGATGATCCATCCAGAACGGTCAAGATCGGTTTCGCGGGAACGCCCCTACTCCGGGAAAAGACCATCCAGCTCCTCAAGGAGTACAAAGATGTCTTTGCATGGTCTCCGTTGGACATGACCGGAGTGCCCTCTGAGGTAATCACTCATCGGTTAAATATTGATCCATCAGTCCGGCCTATAAAACAGAAGCAAAGACTCTTTGCGGCAGAAAGAAATCAAGTCATCCATGACGAAGTCCGCCAATTACTGAAAGCGGATGTATTATTCGAGGTGAAATATCCCTCTTGGGTGGCCAATCCTGTGATGATCAAGAAAAAAAAAGGAGGATGGCGGATGTGCATAGATTTTACCGATCTAAACAAGCACTGTCCTAAAGATTGCTATCCCCTTCCGAACATAGACAAAAAAGTAGAAGCTTTGATCGGCTTCGAAATTTTCTGTTTTCTTGATTTATACAAAGGCTACCACCAAGTCTTAATGGATGAGAATGATGCTCCAAAAACGGCTTTCATTACTGACTTCGGCATCTTTGCTTATAAAAAGATGCCGTTCGGTTTAAAGAATGCCGGAGCCACATATCAAAGGATGGTAGATAAGCTTTTTCGGCATTTGATCGGAAAGGAGGTTGAAGTGTATGTTGACGACATAGTCGTTAAAAGCAGAAGCACTTCGGAGTACGAAGACAATCTCAAGTCCACTCTCGACGTGCTCCGAAAAGCCAACCTCAAACTCAATCCCCAAAAATGTACCTTTTTGGTAGATTCGGGAAAGTTTCTAGGTTGTTGGGTTTCAAAGGAAGGACTCAAGGCAAATCCGCTAAAAGTTCAAGTTGTTCAGAACATGGCAATGCCGAAGTCCATACATGATGTGCAAAGGCTAACTGGATGTCTAGCCGCACTGAATAGATTCCTTTCCCAAGCAGCCGAAAAGCAAATGCCATTCTTCAAAGTGTTAAAGAAGGCACCAAAGTTTGAGTGGGGAGTCGAGCAGAAAAAGGCTTTTGACGAGCTCAAAAGTTATTTAGCCGAGCTTCCTATTCTCTCTGCTCCAACAGATGCTGAAGTGATATTCTTATACTTAGCGGCATCGGATCAGACCATTAGCGCGGTGCTTGTACGAGAAGAAGGCCTAAAGCAGCTTCCCATCTACTTTACAAGCCGAGCATTAAGAGGTCCAGAAACAAGGTATCAACCTCTGGAAAAAATTGCCCTGGCATTAGTAAATGCAGCAAGGAGACTGCGGCCATATTTCTATGCTCACAAGGTATGCGTCTTAACCGATCTTCCACTTCGGCAAGTTTTGACCAAGCCAGAAGCATCAGGCAGAATCGCCAAATGGGCCATAGAGTTGGGAGAACACTCAATCGAATACCTACCTCGGAAAGCCATCAAGGGACAAGCCTTGGCAGATTTTCTTGCAGAAGCAAAGTTCGATCAAGCAATCCCTGTCATTGCCGAACAGAAAAATTCAACCAATGGCGAACTAGCACAGCCCCTGGAATCTGAAGTAGAGCCACCGGACTGCTGGAGCGGATTCGTAGATGGAGCTTCGAATAAAACGGGAAGTGGAGCTGGTATTTTACTTATAGCTCCCGACGGACACGAGGTAACTTACTCACTTCGGTTCTTATTCCCAACTACTAATAACGAAGCCGAATACGAAGCTCTCCTTGCCGGACTCAAGCTAGCGCAAAGTCTATTTATCAAGTCTCTCAAAATCCATTGTGATTCACAAGTCGTAGTGAATCACATGTTGGGTACAAGTGAAGCCCGTGATGAGAGGATGAGGAAATATTGGGACAAAGCGCAAAGCATTAGCCGAAGTTTCTCTTATTTTCGGATAATCCGCATTCCCAGAGCGGAAAACAGCCGAGCAGATATTTTAAGTAAGTTAGCCTCATATCCAAGTTCAAAGGTGGAGGAATTGATGCACAGAAGCATTGATGAAGCTGAGGTACTTTCAGTAGCCAGCTCGCCGAACTGGATGACGCCGATCTTACAGTATCTAGATCAAGGACAACTGCCCGAGGATAAGAGAGAAGCTCGGAAAATCACATGCCGAGCCCTTCGGTACGAACTTCATGGAGGAGTCCTATACAGAAAGTCCTACCTTCAGCCGTTATTGCGATGTGTAGGGCCAGAAGAGACGGACTACATCCTTAGAGAAGTTCATGAAGGATCTTGCGGTAGCCACATCGGAGCTAGAGCTTTAGCTAAAAAAGTTCTGAGATGGGGGTATTATTGGCCAACTTTGGTACAAGACGCAGTGCAGCTCGTCAAGACATGCACGAAGTGCCAAATCCATGCAAATATCCCAAAGATGCCGCAGACCGATCTATATGCTATGCAAAGCCCTTGGCCTTTTATGCAATGGGGCATAGACATAGTGGGACCACTACCACAAGCTCCTCGACAAATGAAATTCCTTATCGTTGCCGTGGATTACTTTACAAAGTGGGTAGAAGCTGAACCATTAGCTACGATAACGAGCTCGAAGGCATTGGATTTCGTCTGGAAGAACATAGTGTGCCGATTTGGCTTACCCCACATCCTCATTTCGGATAACGGGACTCAGTTCACCGACAAGACATTCAAGAATTGGTGCCAAGAGCTGAATATTCAACAGCGGTTCACTTCGGTCTCCCACCCACAAGCAAACGGACAAACGGAAGTAACAAACCGTATCTTGGTGAAAGGGTTGAAAGCTCGGTTAGAACAAGCCAAAGGACAATGGGTAGAAAATCTCCCTCAAGTCCTATGGTCCTACCGAACTACACCCAAAGCTTCCAACGGTGAAACTCCGTACAGTCTGGTGTACGGCGCTGAAGCCGTGATTCCGGTTGAGATCGGCGTACCCAGTCCCCGAACTCTAAATTTCTCCTCAGAAATGAATGATGACGGACTAAGAGCCGAACTAGATCTGGCCGAAGAAAGAAGAGAGTTAGCCTGCATAAAAGCAGCCAAGTACAAGGAGCAAGTAGCCCGGTATTATAACCAAAGGGTGAAAAAGCTGCAATTTCAAGTGGGAGATCTCGTCTTGAGAAACAACGAAGTAAGCCGAGCAGAAAAGCTGGGCAAGCTCGAACCCACATGGGAAGGTCCATATCGGGTGTCAGAAGTCCTCGGCAAAGGGTCTTACAAATTGACTCACATGTCAGGAGAACAAGTACCCCGAGCATGGCACATTTCCAACCTCAAGAAGTTCCATTTGTAAGAGACAGTCCGGTCAGTCCGTCTTGTGTCTAGTTCGGTCCTAGAGGTATGTGTTTTCTTTGTTTTTTTACTCTGTCTATGTGCTTTTTGTTTGTCTATGTGCGTCTCGTTCGTTTATGTGCGTCTTGCTTGTCTAGGTGTGTTTTGTCTGTCTATGTGCGTGTCGTCTCTTACAAATGTTACTGAGGTATCTTGTTCTTCAAAGGCTGATCCCCTTTTTAGAACATATATAAGCCAACGATTGTGAGTCCAAGCTTCTAAGGAGGATACAAGACCACAATTCAGCTTAAAAAACAAGCAGTTCGTCTGAAACGAACTGCAACAATAAGCCAACGATTGTGAGTCCAAGCTTCTAAGGAGGATACAAGACCACAATTCGGCTTAAGAAACAAGCAGTTCGTCTGAAACGAACTGCAACAAAGGGAAAGTCCGATCCACGCGATAAAACTCGCCGAATTAGGACAAGGGAAAGTCCGATCCAAGCGATAAAACTCGCCAAATTAGGACACAAGCTTAGTCCGGTCAAAGAAATTTACTTCATAAGACCAAAGACGAGTCCGGTCAAAGAAGTTTACTTCATAAGACCAAAGACGAGTCCGGTCAAAGAAGTTTATTTCATAAGACCGAGGACCAAGTCCGGTCAAAGAAGTTTACTTCATAAGACCAAAGACGAGTCCGGTCAAAGAAGCTTACTTCATAAGACCGAGGACGAGTCCGGTCAAAGAAGTCTACTTCATAAGACCGAGGACGAGCACGATGAAATTTTTTCGCTGAGCTGTAAATACGCAGTGATAGAAGCGAAATGAAGATTTCATTTATTAAAACTTGTTCGGCATACAACTCCGCTGCCCTACGAGAAGGTGTTACGCCATTACAAAGGACTATTCTACTGTCCCTGGTTGCTAAAGTTGAGCCATCTATTCACAAAATCCTCGTGAAGCCGAGTTCGGGCATTCTCGGCAGCTGAAGAATAAGCAGGTCGACGAGATGCTCTAATCGACCTACCGCCTCTTCCCTGAGCCCGGGAAGCTCTAGCACCTCGGCGGCGAAGAGTCTCTTCACGAAGCATTTGTTGATCTTGCTCACTCATAATCACAGCTCCTCTACGAACTTCAGTCCGTTCTCGTCTTGACGTTTCCGGTTGCTCCTGAGTCCGTTCTCGTCTTGACGTTTCCGGCTGTTCCTGAGTTCGTTGCTGACTTGGAGTAGGGTCTTGAGCAAGTGAATCAGGGGTTTGAGCTGGAGTGCGACCATCTGTTGGCGGGAAATGCCTAAGGAATCTCTCGATTGAAGGACGCCGGGAAAGAATGATGTCGTACCGAGAAGCCCAGCGCCGCAATGATGTCACGACTTGTTGGCAAGCCGAGCTCTCCAGCGCATTGTTCCTCCGGAGTACGTGATATTCCTCCCACAGTTCGTCAACTCGTTCCTGAACTTCAGAGATGGTCATTCCCCCGCGCCTGCAGATGAAATCCTCATACGCAGTCCTCTCAGCGACGGCGGTATTCAGCTCGGCCTCCAGATCTTTCTTTTCGGACTCTAAGTCCTTATTGTCGGCCTCCAGCTTCACTGAACGAGCCAAGAGTTCGTCATTCTTCACCTGGTCAGCTATGGCTCTTTTCTCAGCTTCGTCTAAAGCCGAAGAGTACAGCCGCTTCCAGTGAAGTACCTCCAGCTCCTTAAGAGTTCAGAATATAGAGCAGCTATGTCAGTTCGGCATTTCAGATTACTGAGCAGGTAGTAAACCACAACAGGAGTAAAAGAGAGTACGAAAGGCTATACGAAGACACAAGAGCAGAAAGAAGAATTTTTTCATTCATAAGAAAAAAATTTTTCTACACAAGGGCTTCAAGGCCGTTTTACAAGAAGGAAGAAACTAAACTAAGAGAAGGGAGACGAAATCATACTCCGCCAGCTTCGTCTCCGCCTTCTCGGTGAGGTTCAGCTTCCTTCTCCTTGTCTGCTTCAGCTTCAGCCTCGGCCTCCCTGCTCTCCCCAGCCTGCTCGGCGCCACCGTAGCCGATCTGCTGCGCCTCCTGCTCGGCCTGCTCATCGCCGGTCTGCCGCTCATGCTGCTCGGTCTCACCCTCTCCATGGAAAATTGGAGCGGGTGAAACTGACCCTATGGAGGCAAAGATAGCCTCCATGTTCTCATCACGGTCAGCTCGGCAACTACGAACTTGGTCTGCAGAAAGCAGGACCGAGGACGAAGCAAGCTCCTCAAGCACCGGCAGACTCTGAAGCCGAGCTGCTATCTCTCGGCCGTACAGCGGCAGGATGACTTCGGGACCCTGCTCGGCTTTATCGGTCATCAGTTTCAGCAGATCACCGACAAAGGCCGAAAATTGGTTGCTCAGAAAGAGTTTCTCCGCGAAAGCACGAAGAGCCTCTCCTTGGGCAACCACGGCGGCAGCATCCCTCCGTTTCGTCTGCTCTCGCTGGATGACGAGCTGGTTGTTGGCAAACTGAGCTTCATCCTGGGCCGAAATCCTAGCAGCTCTGGCTTTCTCAAAGTTTGCCTCAGCCTGCTCGGCCCGGTGACAAGCAGCCGCCAACTTCCTCTGCATCTCAGCATAGTCGTTGGACGCTTTGGAGAGTTCGACGGCGACGAGCTTGGAGAGCATATCGTTCCTCTGAAAATGGAAAAAGCAAAAAGTCAACAGAGGGGCCACAAAAAATACAGAAAAAAAAGGCAAGGCCAGAAAATCAAGAAGACAATTCACCTCGGCGAAGTCCGTGGGCCATAAAAATGGCTCACAGATATGCTCCGAAGGAGGCGCCAAGACCACGTCTTTCTCTGGCGCTCTTGGGGGCTTCTGGGTCTTCCCCTTCCTACTTGCCGAAGTCGACTCCGGCTTCTTTGGATCCGAAGAGGTCTTTTGCCTCTTCGGATTCTTCTCGGCATCAGACGCCGAGCTGGTAGCCTTCTCTTTCTCCGGCTCCTTAAGCTCGGAGGATTTGCGGCTAATCTTATTCAGCATGTACACTGCCAAAAAGCAAGGAAACAAGGTTAGTTTTCGCTGCTAAAGCAGTAAAGCATAAAAAAGAAATCCTCACCCTCAGTTTCTTCGTCCGAAGACGAGATATTGAACACGAGGTCGCCCTTGACGAGCTCAGTTTCCGAGTACTGTTTCCTAATCATAGGAATCTTATTGAGCTCGCCCTCGAGCTCGGCCAACGGTTCTAACCGAGGATGAGGAATCACGGACTTCGGCCCTCTCCAGGGAAAGCCCGGAGCCGCTGTCCTATTATAAAAAAAGAAGCGGTTTTTGCCATTTCGGCCATTTGGTTTTGCAGAAGGCCCTAAAAGGCTGTAAAGGGATCAAGTAAAACCAAGATCCCTTCCTCTTAAACTGGAAAAAATTAAGGATTGCCCTCAGAGACAGATCCTTATCTAGCCTACGCAGTTCGGCAGCAAAGGCCGATAAGTGCCTCCAAGAATTCGGAGTCACCTGACCTAAAGGGAGTTGAAAGAAATCAAGAAGCTCTACAAAAGGTGGGGGAAGAGGGAAACGAAGCCCGCATTCTAAGCAAGCTTCGTAAACGGTGGCATAACCCTCCGGCGGCTCGTTAGCCCTATGATCGTCGTCGGGAACCACCGCCTTCCCCCTGGGAAGAAGATATTTTTCGTATATGGATATCACAGTATCCTTACTCAAGACGCTGTGAAAATATTCTACGGTCTTCTCCCCAGATTCTTTCCGGCTAGAAGACCCCTTACCCCTTTTCCTACCGCTACCTGACTCAGAAGAAGAAGAAGAAGACATAGTTCTTACTCTTCGAAAGTCTGAAGAAATTCTGAAAAAATTCTTGAAAGCGGAAGAAAATTTTTACACAAAGGAGATAGAGTGCAGAAGAAGCTATAGCAAAAGTATTCAAATGATGAGGAAGGGACATATTTATCAGATTCGGAGAAAATTTCAAAATCATCGCACCGTTTCGAATCCCACCTTTTCAGGATTCAACGGCCGGATTTTACTGTCGCATTTAATGCAGTCACGCGCAAGGCACGTCCCCTGACGTCAGCCTCCCCCGTACCTTTATCAAAATGCCGAAGTGACTCGCTTCGCCGAAGTGATTCACTTCGCTTTTCGGGGGGGGTAGTGATGGGGTACGGACTAAACAAGCCCAATAGCAGTGACGGCCCATCAGCCCAAAGCCCAAGGAAGAGTATCAGTTCGGCATTACCAAAGAGTTCGGCCCCAGCCTACAGCTCGGTAAAAGCCGACCAATCAAGCTCCACTCTCAGATCGGCAAAAGCTGCTCGGCAATAGTTCAGCAGTTCGGTCTCAGTATTCGACCGAACTGGAAGATAGTCAACTCATGCAGGATCACATGCAGGATAGTGGACCAAGCACAGAGATAGTGGTCTCATGCAGGATAGTGGACCCATGCAGGATCTCCATGACCTCCACGACATTCACAACCATCATTAGTGGTGATGCAAGCCACGATCTTAGTTCAATGTATAAATAGAACTCAGATCAGATAAAGAAGGGTTAAGTTCTCTAGAGATCAAAGATCAAATAGCAAGTCTGTATTGTAAGCTGTAGAAAACAGATCAAGCAATACAACTCTGCCCTCTTTTCTTCCCGTGGACGTAGATTTACCTCAGTAAATCGAACCACGTAAATCTCTGTGTCGTGATCTGTATTTTCCAGCATTCATCACCATCAAAAATTCGCCAAACCATCAACATTGGTCAAAAAAATTCGAGCTATTAAATACGACATATATTGCGCCAGTCGGCAACAACCGGAGAATTTAAACCGATGGGAATTTATAGTAGTAAGTATGATTTTTCATAGCAATGCCTAAAATTGAGGCATCGACATACATGAAGTGAACGAACTCCCATTACATAATTCATCCTTTTGAATTTTCAAGATTTGCATACTGAAAAAAAAAGTTATGCATGAGCCGAATTTGCAGCACATTAAGTAAGATATTATCACTTAAAAGTTAAAAATTAAACATGTACTATGAATTTATTTTAATATTTTTATTTAAAATTTTGTAAAAAGAAATAAACAAATGTGATAATTAGTGGTCTCGTACACAGACAACACTTACTTAGTGCAAGATGCATCAGACCTGGATAAAATGACTGCAATATAATGTTCATGATTGATGTGTCAATATATTGCTCTTTGGTAATAATATCCGAAAGAAAGTTTGAATTATCTAATGCTATTATTTTAAAATATGATAAAATTTAAATGCATTTGTTTTAATTTTTGAATACTTTTATTGACCACGGCGCGAATTCAATTTCATCACAGCATAACTGTGAAATAAGTTAGCATTTATATGAAGTTAATGTGATTTATTGGATTCTAAAATACCTAAACAAACCACTTACTAAAAAAATAGAAAATATGGAGTATATTTTACAGTACTAAACATTTTTCCAAATTAAGTCATGATTTTTTTCTTGTTGCAGATTAAAATGGATCTTTGTTCAAATTAAACAAAAAATCACTAAATTTGAATTTCACCAATATGTTTATGTATCATGTGCACGGTAACAGGTTACCGCTATTTACTTATCAAATATTAGTTCCAAACTCAAAAGTGACGATGTTAGATATGTTTGATCTACTTTTCAAATAATTCTCAGATATTTGAGATACAAAATAATTCAAATGAGAAAGTTAGTGTTAATTTTGTTTTATTAGGGAGCCATGCGTGTAGTGTAGGTAGCATGAGATAGGGGGTTTTGATCAAAGGTTGGAATTATAGAAAATGACAAACGAATATGAATAAATTATGAGGTCTACAAATTTAGGTGTAATCAGTGGATTAGGACAATGTGTTGAAGATACACGAAATCAAGGAGAGAATCAATGAGAAGATCACACCAATCAAGGAAAATATATGAGAATTATTTTGTAATTAATTGTAAATTAGGGTTACCTTAATTGTAGAATATCCTAGTCTATATTATCTGTAATCTTTGTGGTTAACAATATATAATACGAATATTTTCCCCTACGAGTTCTAACATGGTATCAGAGCAAGTTTTCGAACTTGGCTCAGAGAATTCTCATCACAGCCAGTAATACCCTTCCCGACCTCTTTTTTCCGGCAAAGAATCGAGCCAACCGAACCAACCTACACCAAACATGTCAGAGACAGAAGATACAAAGAACGTGGATACAAAAGATGCAGATCAGATCGTGAGTTTCAGAAACAGCAAGGGTATCACGGTGCCATTCAAGTTGAATGGCAGAAACTACCCGCTATGGGCACGGCTAATCAAAGTCAAGATTGGAGGCAGGGGTGCATACCCGCACATCAAGAACGATCCCCCAGAACCGGGGAGCAAAGGTTATGACGAATGGGAAGAGAAGACCTTGTGGTATTCTCGTGGATTGTCGACAACATCGAGAACGACATTATTGAGGATTTCGCACACCATCAGACATCGAAAGCCCTATGGGACAACCTCGCAGTCACATTCGAAAGCAAGGCTGATCGGTACATCATCTATGACCTGGAAGAAAAGGCGATCAACATTAAGCAGGGGAACATGGATCTCGAAACATATTACAGGAAAATCCACGGATTGTGGATTAACATAGATCGAAGTCAGAAACAACTAATCAGTTGCTGTGACAAGGGAGTCGAACAATTCAGAAACTACTCCAACTCGAAGAGACTCATCAAATTTTTGACAGGATTAAATCAAGAATACGACTCGATCCGTAGGGAGATCTTGAAGGAAGAACCAACGCCATCAGTGGAGGCGGCGTACGGCTGGGTGAAGACGGAGGCGGCTCGACGGATAATCATGCCACCGACGTCGCCCTCACCCACCGACGAGGCCAACGGTGGAACCGAATCATCATTTGGCGGAGGAATCAGACAAGGACTTGTCGCACAGAACCAATGACCACCACACCGAAACAACGCACCATCGTCGCGACCCGCGACCACCAGCCGGCCGGGAAATAGGCCCGACACCTCCAAGTTGTGGTGCTCCCATTGTGGAAGGCAAAAGCATACGTGGGAGACTTGCTTTAAACGGATCGGTTACCCGGAATGGTGGGAGGAACGACAAAAGGCAAAGGCGTTCCCGGCCCAGGCGAAAATCGTCGTAGGAGTGAATGGAGAAGGAATCCCTCGGCAAACCGAAACCGGAAATCACGGGGAAACAACCAGAAATGGAACGGGAGTGTGTCGGGAGCCTCCACCGGCCGGCGGCAACATCAGGGGCATCGGGAATTTGGCCGAGTGGACGGAGGTCGAAGGGAGCAGAGGAATCGGAGGAGGCGGCAGAATGAAAGGGGGTAAAAGGGTTTGGATGTAATCCAAACCCTAAATTAACTCTTCCCTATTATTATTTGCCTCCCCAGAATTATGTGAAATTCAAAAATAGACCCCACCCACTTATGCATGAACCCCCAGACTTCCAACAAATTCGAAAAAATCCCCTAGCCGCTTATAAATTTGAAAATAGCCCCAATTTTGTGTCTAAAAATACTTTTTCACCCTTACGAGAAATTTCCGCTGCATTCCATGTTTATGACATCTCTGGAAAGAATTCAAATGGTTGGATATTTGATTGTGGGGCAACTGACACCATGACTCCAGATAAAAATGATTTTGTTGATTATACTGAAGATTCTGATAGATCATATATTCGAACTGCGAATGGGGAATTAATTACTGTTGTGGGTTCTGGTACTATTGAAATTTCACCTACACTGCGGCTTAAGTACTGTCTTTATGTTCCGACCCTATCCCAAACATTGATGTCGATAAGTCATGTGACGAAAGAATTGAACTGCACGCTTCTAATGCATCCCGATTTTTGTATTCTACAGGATATTCAGACGATGAGGATTCTTGGGCGTGGCACTGAGAAGCACGGGCTCTACTACGTGGACGAAATTGCTCAAACTGGAAGTGAGATGCTGGCTCACGGATCCACGAAATAGGAAACTTGGCTTTGGTACCGAAGACTAGGACACCCCTCCCCTGGTTACTTTAAATTGCTTTACCCGAATTTTTCTATTCCTTCTGATTTTTCGTGTGAGACTTGTGTTTTGGCCAAAAGCCACAGACATAACTTTAAACCTACAAACACTCGAATGCTATCCATGTTTTCCTTAGTACACTCTGATGTTTGGGGCCCTGCGCCTTTTGTTGGTGGAAATGGTTTTCGTTATTTTGTGATATTTGTGGATGATTGCACTAGGATGACTTAGATTTATTTTTTGAAATACAAATCAGAAGTCTTTGATAAATTTTCGACTTTTTTTAAATTGATCCAAACACAGTTTAAAACTACCATACAAACCCTTAGATCGGATAATGGGATGGAATTTGTTAATAGTGCGATGACACTTTTTTGTAAAGCAAACAAAGTTACTCATCAAACTTCGTGTGCATATACACCTGAACAGAACGGGGTAGCAGAAAGGAAAAATAGGGTGATCCTAGAAATGACCCGAGCACTCATGATCGAATCCAAAGTCCCCAAACACTTCTGGCCAGAAGCCGTCGTCACATCCATCTATCTCATAAATCGCCTACCAACTAAAATCATAAACATGAAAACCCCCCTTGATATCCTGTCTAAACAAGCCCGAATTCCCGAATACCTTAACCTCCCTCCGAAAGTCTTTGGCTGTACCTTGTATACCCACATACCTAAACATGAGAGAACGAAACTTTCACCGTGTGCTGTCAAATGTGTCTTTGTGGGGTATGGGGTAAACCAGAAGGGGTACAGATGCTTTGACCCCAATACCAAAAAAATCACTACCACCATGAACTGTAATTTCTTGGAAACCGAACTTTTTTACCACACCCACCTTAGTAGTCAGGGGGAGAGTGATCCGGATAGTTCCACGGACTATCTAAGTTGGGTTGTGCCAATTCCAAGCTCCTCGATTGAGGAACCAACCGATCCAGTTGTCACTTCCGCCGAGCCGATCTTACCACAAGAGGAGCCATCTCAGTCCGGCTCCGGAACTCCTTCTCCGACGATATCCGAGGTAATCCCTGATCCGAACATAGTTGAGATACCAGTTACCACTGACTCTACTGAAACAGAGCCCCAAGAGAATACATCGGTTGATGGTGATACAGGAAGATACGTGCTCCCAAATCGGAGTACGAGGGGAATCCCACCAAAACGATACTCCCCAGAAAAGATTGGAAAAAAAAGCCGCTATGCCATAGCAAACTTCGCGCAAGGGAATCTGACCAAAATGGCTCGGACATTTGAAGTTGCGTTATATGAAGAAGAGGAAATCCCACAAACAGCCGAAGAGGCAATGAAACATAAACGGTGGAAAGATGCGATGATGGTGGAGATGAGGGCATTAATGAAGAACAGTACATGGGTACGGAGCAAACTACCCGAAGGAGCAAAAATAGTGGGGTGCAGATGGGTATTCACAATAAAAAGGAAACCAGATGGAACTATTGACAGGTACAAAGCTCGTCTCGTGGCGAAAGGGTACACTCAGACTCATGGTGTAGATTATGACGAGACATTTTCACCAGTGGCGAAAATCAACACTGTCAGAGTACTATTCTCAGTCGCCACAAATAAGGAGTGGCCACTTCATCAGTTCGATGTGACCAATGTCTTTCTCCATGGGGAATTGCCGAAGCCCATATACATGGAACCTCCACCTGGCTTCTCCGAAGAGTTTAAAAATGGGGAAGTGTGCCAGCTGAAAAAAACATTGTATGGATTAAAACAATCTCCAAGAGCATGGTTTGGCAGGTTTACAGAGGTAATGAACAGAGCAATTCAGACCATACGTTGTTCATCAAGAAGAAGAATGGCAAGATCACGTGTTTGATTATATACGTGGATGACATGATCATTACAGGAGATGATGAGAAAGAAATAGCCGAGCTGAGAAAGAATCTGTTTCATGAATTCGAGATGAAGGATCTCGGCCACCTCAAATATTTCTTAGGAATTGAGGTGCTAAGGTCGAAAAAGGGGATTTTCATAAACCAGAAGAAGTATGTACTCGATCTATTGGCAGAAGTTGGGATGATCGACTGCAAACCCGCAGATACCCCGATGGTACAGAATCATGGATTACAGATAAGGGAAGGAGCGAAACTAACTGACAGGGGGAGATATCAACGACTAGTGGGAAAACTTATCTATCTATCCCACACGAGGCCAGATATTGCATATGCGGTGGGAATAGTGAGCCACTTCATGCATGCACCTCAAGAAGAACATTGGGAAGCAGTCCTAAGGATTGTACGATATCTGAAGGGAACGGCGGAACACGGGCTCATGTTTGCAAAACATGGGCACATGGAGATACATGGCTTCACTGACGCAGATTGGGCGGGAAATCCGAATGATAGAAAATCCACTGCCGGATACTTTACCTTTGTGGGGGAATCTTGTAACATGGAGAAGTAAGAAACAGAAGGTGGTAGCTCTTTCTACCGCAGATGGAGAATTCAGAGGAATCAAGAGTGGACTAACAGAGATATTGTGGTTGCGAAAGTTGATGACAGAATTGAACCTCCAACCAGATCTTCCGTGCAGATTGTTTTGTGATAATAAGGCGGCCATAAGTATCTCTGGAAACCCGGTACAACATGATAGGACCAAACATGTGGAGGTAGACAGACACTTCATCAAAGAGAACATTGAAGCCAAGGTGGTGGAAATGCCGTATGTTAAATCGGAAGATCAACTGGCAGATATTTTGACGAAAACAGTAAACTCGAAGTCGTTTCGCGAAGTACTGTGCAAGGGGGAGTGTTGAAGATACACGAAATCAAGGAGAGAATCAATGAGAAGATCATACAAATCAAGGAAAATATATGAGAATTATTTTGTAATTAATTGTAAATTAGAGTTACCTTAATCGTAGAATATCCTAGTCTATATTATCTGTAATCTCTGTGGTTAACAATATATAATACGAATATTTTCCCCTACGAGTTCTAACACAATGTCATTACCATTTGTCATTTCACGTACGATACCACAAGCACGCCTTAATTACTTCACAAATTATTTCCACTCACAATCATAGAAAATTTTTAATATAAATAATTAAAGGGATAATTGCAAATCAATTCTTAATCTTAATAATAACTGAACTTAACTTTGAAAGTGTTTCTGACTCTCTTATTTTTGAAATTCTTTGTATTGATAGATTTAACTTGATTCTTGGATAAACATAACAAAACTCAATTTGGCTAATCCTTATCCGTCAATACCTTTCTGTTTTCATTGCTCAATATAAAAAAAGCAAAAATAAAATAGAACATGTACAGCAATAAAAGAAAACAAGGGTGTAATGTCCTATTAATAACGGCAATAAATATTATTTATTGAGATCAATATATATGTTGACTGAATATTAATAGTCATGGGATTCATAGTGGTGGTCGACACCCCCAACTAATTAGAGTAATAAACAATTAAATTATGTCAGATCCTTTGAAAATGGACACCAAAGAATTGAATCAAGAAATAACACTTGTTCAATAAAGCAGATATCATTCATAAACCCTGCCAAATTTGGTTGTTACTTTTTTTAGGTTTGTATTGCATAATATCAAATTAAATAGCAATTTTTACATCAATGTAGATACAATCGACTCACACAATTAGTAAATTTGTCTATTATACAGTAACCCACACGTTAAACAAAATTAAATAAAAATAAACTGTATTAGGAAAATCTAGTAGAAGGCTCACATACATGACTTTCATCATATATCATGTTGTTAGTTTTATTTAACAAAAATATTAATCATACGTTACTTTTTCCTATAGCTATCTAATATAAATTGCAGAAAAATAGATGAGCTAATAAAAAAAATTGTATTGCTAAAAGTAAAAGTGATAATATCCCATTCAATATTTTCTAAGATGTTTGGCCACACATGATATCCATAGATAGATAGACTACTAGCATTTTACCTGTTGAAATTAGGCTACAAAAATAATTGAGCAAATATTAGGGACCGGATTGCTACTTTACCAAAATAAGAGCCCCAAATAAAACTTTGTGATTTGTATTATTAAAGAAAAAATTAAATTAAATATGTGATTTGTATTCTTCGTGTGTTTATTTTTGACCGACCTTGTGGTGCAGCTAAATAATTGAATTTATGAAACTTATTATTTATAATTATTTTTAATGTTAAATTATATATTGGTAATCAATTATTGGTGGGTGCTTCCTTTAACAAAACTGGTGGACACAAAACATTAATGAATTGGACGACTATTGCCCTAAAGAATGTTAGAGTTTATATGAGAATAGTAGTTGTGGACTTTTGCATTTAGTGTTTGAATTTAAAAATATCCTTTTCAAAATTTAAAATATTGAACTGAAAGCTTGTTATATACTTAAATGTTTAAAATAAACTACTATATTTTTTAAAAATGATCATATTTATGACATAAAAATACTCTGACTAAGAGAGTAGTAAGCCAAGAAAAAGATAAAGCGAACTTTGGCAAAAGAGAACCTAAATAAGTGAAGCATCCAAAACAAGGAGTTTCTTGTACGAGTCAAGGATTGAGTGAAACTAACTTAGATAATCCAATTATGCATACACACTTAATACCGTGTTAATCAATGTATTACTTAATACTATACTAGCTAACATCTACTTAACTGCGTTTTAGTCAATTTTCCTTACACAATTTTTTTCAAAATAACTTGAAAAAAATTATAAACAATGTGAACTATTTGTCTCTTTTCTAGGATAGGGCTTTTGGATTTTCTTTATTTGGGATTTGGGCTTCAAACCAACATTGTGGTTCCAATTTGAGTCGTATTTGAAATTTTCTCCTAAAAGTTACATTTTGGTGTAGTGGTTATCTTATACTCCATTTTAATCAAATTATACTGCAATACCATATAGGGTACTTACTTTAGAAGCAAACTTTGATTACAATTTTTTATCATGCAACGTTTTCTCAAAAGATAACCAAATCAACACATTTCGTATGGCATCAAATAATTTGAACTATCTAAAATTAATAATACGCCAAAAGTATCAGTTCATAAATAATTGAGCTTATGACATTAAATGTCATTAACGGACAACTTCCCCATGATGCTTTTTAAGATAACATAAGTTACATAATCATTTGGTTTACGTCTTTTCCCTTACTTATTTTAGACTGAATAATTATTTTATCGAATAATTCATAGTTAAGAGAAATGTCTCTAATCATAGTATGACATATTCCAGAACTTTGTTGTTTTTATTTAAGATAAGGACACGTTTTTAATAACGCTGAACCTATTGATATGTGATCTTTCGTACTTCAATTATTTTAGCCTCTTCTTTTAGGATAATTGACCATGAACGATGAATCACACATTTTTTTGGATTATTATAGCTCTATAATGTCAATTAGTATTATATTAATAAATTTTCATTTATTGTAATTTTGTACGCGTGTATAGGGTTTTCGGTCTCTAAAGTTGGTGAACTTAATTAATCGAAATTAACTCAATTAATTAAGACCTTTAATTCGAGAGAGACCCATATAAATCTGATTTTGTAAAAACCAATAAAATTTTAAATTAAGATATATGTCAAGTTACTGCAGAGAATCTTGCATGGGCATGATTATTAAGGGTTTCTATGAGTATTTGCAAGCAAAATAAAAAAGTAGGAATAATTGATATTTACGATATATTGTAAGTGTAAATAAAGGGATCCAATGCAAATTTTTGGGACACGAAAGTGGTGCCACTGTTTACTGATTCTTACAAATCAGATGCCTTACTTTCATAAATATGGAATATATATATATAGATATATATCAATCATTAATTACTTAATTGGATAAATGGAAGAATATGTCTGCCATATTTCATATCAGCAAACAAAATTAGGATTTTTCCACTACAAAACGAATATTTGAACACGCTGAACTTTCGATAAGTTTTTATCAACGTGTCACGTAACTTAAAGCAATGTTTTTTCCATGAGATTAACTGTAGCAACATGTGCATTTTACAATTTTCAAAATTTCCAATAATAAGACTCCATAATTATAAAAAAGCAACAGATGTGACTGGAAGAAGATTTGAACACTTGGTTTTTCTCACAACTTTTATGGCTTCAAACATGTGACATGGAACAAGCATATAATTAAAACAACATCCTTAACATATGCTAAAACTAACCTAGGAAAATAATAAAATCCCAACTAACCAAATCAATCTTAGGCATTGATCTCTTCTTGGCAGCTTTCTTTTTCAATCTAAACTATATACATCAAAAACATTGATTTCGTCCAAAACGAAGCATGCATGCACAAACCTTAAAAACAACCTAAGACATATCTCAACTTCTATTATGGATAGGATCTGATCCTCTGTTAACCTTCCTTTTGCTGGATTGGTTTGAATCAAATCCCATCTTTTGAGCTTCTCCCTTATCGCCTACCTTCACCTTCGCTGCCTCAGGCACGCGTGTGGGCTCATCTCTATTGTCCGTTCTTAGAGCACCACCACGACCACGGCCTAAATCTCTCATGCCAATTGCTATGTGCATTTGAGATGACACCAACACTAATACTACTATGCAAATGATTGCCAAAGACCACCTATGGATTTGCACAACCATAGCTAAGTAATACAAGAAAGTGGAGAGTGAGTGAGTGAGAGAGAGATAGAGAGAGAGAAGTGTTGCTTGATGTTGTATTGGTGAAGGAAAAATTATTATAGCATATAAGAAGGTCGAGGGGGCCGGAATTGGTGAAAGAGTTTCGGATTCACCTCAATCATGAAGCCTCTTATTTAGAAAAGAATCTCAATAGGATAGTTAAAAGGTGATTGGAACAAACATTAACACCCTCAAGAAGCTAATTAAGCATCTTTGCCCTTTTGTTTTAACCCTAATTGTAACTATCACCAACATATATATATATATATATACAATCCTATATATATATATATATATATATATATATATATAGGGATGTATTCATTTCCTTTTTGTATCTTTTGTTCTTTGTTCTTTTTAATCTCAGCCTCACGATTTTGTCATCTGACGGTTAGATTGGTGCCATGTGTCATTTAATAATGCAGATTTTCAGTTGAATAATGCACACCGACTAATAATGCACCATTACATTGTAATAATGCAGATTTTCAGTTGAATAATGCACACCGACTAATAATGCATCATTATAGTGTAATAATGCAGATCATCTGGACCGTTGATGAATGAGATCTAACGGCTCATATTAAGAAGAATAAAGGATCTAAGGGATGAATAGGAGAATAACGCTCCCCTATATATATATATATATATATATATATATATATATATATATATATATATATATATATATATATATATACTCTCACATCCACTATACAGCCGGGATGAGTCATATTCGTATATTTGGTATACTTCGTCTGGTGTAGCATCTACGAGACTCATGTTTGTGCATGGCTATTGGTTTGAGTATACCAAGCTAGCTAGTTCTCTTTAATTTCATGATTTGAGAAATAAAAGTTATCTAGTGAGGATATGACCTAATCTGGGCCCTCTGCATCACTAAACATCTTATGTTAACATGCAAAAATATTATCATTTTCTTCATTGCTAACCTTATTGATTTGCAGATACAATGTAGAGGGTCACTAGTTAAGTAATTTGTCAAAGAGTAAACCAAAGTATGTATTGATTGATTAATTAAATCCCTCCAATTGAGGATATATTTATTTTTAAAATTTGTATTTGGACATCTTTTGCTTGATCTTCACTTTAAAATTGGCAGTAGTGATATAGAATATGAGATGCAAGTCGATTGGAACATTCTTAAGCACACCTTGTTGTGCTTTTACTTTTTACAATTGCCATTGATCATGAGATTCGATTAATGTGTGTTAAGATGGAGGAATAATAGAGTGGTCATGGTCCAAACATTGAAACCTCACATTAAATGAACTTATTCCTTGTCTTAAGATCTCCCATTTTGAGTTCCAAATATGATCCTAATCTTCCAGAAGGTACAACATTTCACCCACGAGGTAGACCTGCAAAGCATGCACAGCAACCACATCTAAATTTCTTATGCATATCACTACAGAGACGATAATGATGAGTGGATTTTATTGCTCGGTTAATGGGTTACATCTCAAATAGTAAAAGGATAAATGTGTTTAGTGGTATTCTAATTTCTATGCTCGACACATTTTAAATTAATTGTATTTAAGTAACACTCCAAGATCAAATTTACCAACTTTGTTCGAAAAATAGAAAGAGTGAAGAGGAGATTAAAAAAAGATTAGCTAATAAGCAAATATGCACAGTGAAGATTGCTAGGTTTTCAAGTGCATTATATAAATTCAAATACAAGAAAAGAAGCCTAAAAGATTCAGACAATAACATTGGTTGTTTGTCAAGAGCAAGGGTGTCTTCTTGCATGAATTATACAAACATGCCAAGCAGGAGGGCTCCCACTTAAAATTCAAACGTGTTCGAGGTGAGGAGTAGCCTGTGAAGCGATTGCGGGTGCAGCTGAGGCGACAAGGAGACCTCTGCTTTGTGCCGCTTGCACGACAATAGCAAACCGAGCTGCTGCCAGAGTCGCAGCCTCCTGTGCCAGAAAAATTGAAGAATTTCATAAATAGATAGCTCAAAGAAGCGGAACACGATTTCTTGATTCTTTTTTGGCTTAGAAGTACTTGCCTGTCTTTGCCTGCGTCGCTGCAAGATACTGATGGCCCAGATCATGATGTAGCAAGGCAAGAGAAAACCGACTGCTCGGAGCAAGAACAGCTGCATCAAAAGGGAGATTAGAACGACCATTATGTAGAGATTGCACGGTTACAACATAAATGCAAATTTGTTGTGCAAGTATACTCACAGAGAAGAAGGTGGAAGCGTCATCATCTCCCTCACCATCTCCATCATCGGTGATGGACAGAGCATGCCTCAGTAGCAGAAGAGCCATCAACTGCCAAAACGACAGATACAGAGTCACATTTTTCTCTGGTTTAGAATCGGATTCATCAAGAAATTAAAGTGCACAATGGTAAATAACAATCCTAGAGATAGTAAGCCTTACAATTAAAGCAGCCGAACGACAAAATGCTGTGCCACTGTTGCTTGTACCGTTATAATCATCATAGTCAGCTTCAAACAACTGGCGCTCAGCCTCAGCAATGGCCAGTAGTCGAGGGTCGTGCATATCAAGGGTAGTGCCGATTTGCCAGACACCCCTAGACACCGATTAAAGCATGCCAAATCAGAAATTGTAATTGCAGAGATGTTAAACATTGCCTTCAAAAGGCATTAACTGTTAAATATCTTAAACTGTCACTAAACCACTTTTGTCCGTCTAGCTGGTTCTCGATATGGAACCCATTACGTACCCAATATCAATGCTGGTTTCATCCGATGGAGGCCGTGCGGGAGCAGTGTAGCCCGATTGATATGGCTGCATATTAACACCAATCATCACTAAGAGAGAATATTATGCTGAAACCACACTGCAGGAAACCGCTAGAATTATAAAACAAAATCCATCAAATTTTAGAATAAGAAAGCATTAGTGAACAACACCAAGCTTACTGTCGTTTTCCTTAGAAATTAAGGCAGAGAGTGAGGTAATCACATCAAAACAAAAAACTAGAAAACTAATGTGATTTCTACTTGATCAACAGAAGCTTGAATATCTCAAGTAAAAGAAAACATTCTCTACGGAAAGTATCATATATAAAGCTGTCTAACACAAGACAGTTTCAAATTGACAAAACCACGAGGAACAGAATAATCGCATACCTGATGGCAGATCTCACAAGTAATGTCTCCTTTCTCGTTGCACCAGTACTGAACACATTTACGGTGAGCATACTGCAGACAACCAGTTAAAACGGTTAGGCTTTGAATAAACAGGGTCTTCTCTTAAAGAGAGAAGCAAAAAGCATCATCATATACAAGAAGCTTTATCTATAAGGTACAAGCGATGGACTAGTCACAGAAAAGTAGTATAATCCCCCGAATTAAAGAAGAAGAAAAAAAATTGCATGCTAAACAGCTCACCGAATACCCTCAACTTTTCTAGCAAACATTAATTTTATCAACCATTATGCTTTCACAACAAAACTTGCTTTAGTCTTCAAAATGGTAGTAATGCTATGCAATTTTAGAATCATTGGAGGATAGGAACAACACTGCAAACAATATAGTGAATACTCGAGTTGAGAATATCAAGAACTCGACTTTATCCCAGTTAGACATTCACATCATTTCACTACAAGCATTTGAAAGTCGATAACTACTCCTAGAAACACATTTCAAGAACATGGTAAAACACTCAAAATCAACAAGAACAGTACCCAAAAAGTGACATGGCATTCACCTTAAGGCTCCCACTGCAAGCACAAGGGCTCTCCAAATTACTTATTGAATCCTCCTCCTGGCAAATCCGGCACTCCCCCATTCCTATCAGGGGCGCCTCCTCGTCTGCATCCTCATTCCCCACCACCACCACCACCACTTTCTCATCCTCCGGCGCTGATGATGACGACCCCACCAACTCAGACTTCTTCCCCGAGGAACCACATGAAACAGCTTGAGCAACCGGCTGGCTATGCTCAACTACCTCGGGCTTCGGCAGTTGCTCCATATTCACCACCAAATGCTCACCCATTCACAATTTTTTTTATATATTTTTCTTCTAACCACGCCGCTACCTCAATCAACAACCACAAGTATCCCTAAACACAAAACTCACCAAAATCAACCCCTCAAAAAATGTCAATCAAATATTACCCTTTTTATACCAGTCACATAAATGTCATCTCTTCACCCCCAAATTTCAACCTAATAAACACAACGCTCAAAATCGTGCCGTTTTTTAATCTTCAATTTAACAAAATCACCTCAGCGGAAGATTCTTGGAAGCAAAAAACAAAAATTCCACATCAATCAAGAATCCAAAAACCTACGGAGATACCCAAATTGACAAAAAAATTAGCTGGGCAGAATCAAAAGTTTCAAAGAAAATGGGCAATCCAGAAAAAGAAAAAAACGAATTAAAGAAAATCAACCGATCGCGCTGGAATACGCAGCGGGATCAGAGAAATTCTTTACTAATTTCTTAATCTTAGAAAGCCAAAACAAACTCAATGGACAACCCAAAAGCAATGAGCTAAAAACGAAATGGAAAATAATGCAAGAACAAAAAAATACGAGGGATATAAAGAAGAAAGAAAATACCTGAAACTGAAAGCAGAAGAAAGAAATGGAATTGAGAGTGTAAAAGAAATCGCGAATTTGTTGCACAACCAAGAGAAAATAAAAAGCTTTTCTCCTTTTTGTCTTTTTCATGTCACATTATCTTTTTCTATTAATATTACCGAACTCATTTACTCTTTTTTTTAATCTTTAAATGATGGTGTTCCAAAAGATCTTATACTATCAATAATATATGTAGTAGTCCTACCTTTTTAAATCATAATCCCACATTTACTATTCTTTGATTAATCAAGTTAATTTTTGGATAAATTCCAAATTATTCAATGCCACATATTATCATTACTAGTAGTACTATTAAAAACATTCACATTCTTAACTTCATCATTTCACAATTCTTAATTTATTGCCTAATGGAATCCATCAATATAATAGCATCTACGAGGATTAACATAAAAAAATGCCACAATGATTTGCAAAAAAGGGACGATACAAATTTTAAAAATTGAGGACTTTTCCATACCTTTATAAGTGTTGTGGATGGCGACCGATTCAATACTCACTCGAACTCCAAGAAAAGACACAATGATTTAACGTGGTTCGATCTTTTGATCTACGTCTACGGGCGAGGAAGATGATAGCTTTATTGATCACGATCGGAGATTACAATTACAACGTATACAACTCCAAGAAACACTACACACTCACTTCTAATCTCACTTTCTCTCCAAAGCTAATCAAGAGAATGTAAACTGGATTGTATCGCGTCGGTTGCTTCACGCTAATGGCGTGCTTGTGCTTCCCATCCCCTTTTATACATTGGAGAAAACACACGCTCCTTCAACAGCTCGAGATCCCAGCTGTAACAGCTCTCAACCGTTTTAACCGTTGTCTTCAATACATAGCCGTTGATCTTGATCTCTCATGATGTGCGGCTGTGATGATGCATGGTTATATTTTATCAATCTCCACCTTAACCATGCCATCAGCTCTATACTCAAAACTCCTCCTCGCCATACCCCAGTCTCAATCACTCTCGGAGGCCCACCAACTCCAAGCAATATTTGAACTTTAGAGTTGGCAATGGCTTAGTCAACATATCCGCGGCATTGTGATCAGTCGATACCTTCACCATCCTGACTTCCCCCTTTTCCACTTCATCCCTCACAAAATGTAATTTCACATCTATGTGTTTCGACCTTTCATGGAACACTTGGTGTTTCGCAAGAGCCAAAGCACTGCTGCTGTCACAGAAAATGTCAACAGCCTTTTGTTCTTCACCAAAATCCTCTAAGATCCCTTTAAGCCATTTTGCTTCTTTTACTGCCTCAGTTATGGCGATATACTCCGCCTCTGTTGTGGATAAAGCTACTACATATTGTAGTCCAGACTTCCAACTAATGGCAGTCCCATATAGGTTGAAGATGAATCCTGTCTGAGATCTTCTATTGTCTCTATTCGAGGCAAAATCTGAATCACAAAAACCAACAAGTCCCCCACCTTGCTGATTACTCTCTGCCTTGTAGACTAATCCATAATTTGATGCGCCCTTAAGATACCTGAGCAGCCACTTGAGCGCACTCCAGTGCTCTCTACCATGATCAGCCATGAACCGGCTAGTGGTGCTGATTGCTTGCGCTAGATCAGGCCTAGTACACAGCATTGTGTACATAATGCTGCCTATTATGTTAGCATAGGGAATCTTGCTTAACTCCCTTCTTTCATCATCATTCTTGGGCCTCTGATCCATGCTAAGCTTAAAATGAGCCGCCAATGGGGTGTTCACTGCCTTGGAATCATCCATTTGATACTTCACCAACAGCCTCCTGATATAATCTGATTGAACCAGCCTCAACTCTTTGTGTTGCTTGTCCCGGATTATATCCATCCCAAGTATCCTTCTAGCCTCCCCCAAATCCTTCATGTCAAAGTGAGTTTCTAACTCTGACTTCACCTTCAACACTTCAACATCACTTGCAGCCGCAACTAGCATATCATCTACATAGAGTAGAAGGAAAACCACTGGAACTCCCCTCTGCTCCTTTATGAACACGCAGCTGTCAAAATCTGACTTTCTAAAGCCCATAGTAGTGATGTTCTCATCGAATTTGAGGTACCATTGTCGGCTGCTCTGCTTCAATCCATATAAACTTTTCTTTAGCAAGCAAACCATGCCTTCACTGCCTGGTACTTCAAAACCCTCAGGCTGGTGCATGTAGATGGTCTCTTTGAGATCTCCATGGAGAAAGGCTGTCTTAACATCCAACTGATGTAAGACCCATTCATTCTTGGCAACTAAAGCCAACAAAATTCTGATCGAAGTGTGCTTAACAACCGGTGAGAAAACCTCATTGAAGTCCACTCCTTCTTCTTGAGTGAATCCTCTTGCCACAAGCCTAGCTTTAAATCCGATGTGCTCAGTTTCTCCCACCTCAATCTTCTTCTTGAAGATCCATTTGCAGCTGATTACTTTTGAGTCAAAGGGTTTCTGATCAGAATCCAAGTACAGTTTTTCAACAGGCTTTCAATTTCTTCTTTCATTGCCTTGAGCCATTGCTCTCTTTCTTTTCCATTCATGGCCTCTACATAGCTGGAAGGCTCAGCATGCTCAATAATCTCAGCCACACATAATGCAAAAAAACTCATTTCATAGTCATTGAACCTGGTTGGCTTCCTGATCTCCCTTCTAACTCTATCTCTAGCCAGCCTATATCCATCAGTATTTTGAGATGTTGTCTCTGGATCAGCAACTTGGGGTTCAGAATTCCCTGACCCAGCAGCTCCACCTCCATCTGAACTCTCATTTTCTCCAATACTTGGATCCATATCAATAGCTCCACCTCCATTAGGAATTTGCTCAACATCCCCTGGTTCAGTAATATCAACAGCAGTAGCCCTCTGACCAGTGTCTGCAGGTGTATCAGCAACAAGGAAAGGCATATTCTTTTCATCAAAAATCACATCCCTACTGATGATGATCTTCTGGTTTCCTTTCTCTGTGCACCATAGTCTATACCTCTTCACTCCATGCTGATATCCCACCAACACACATTTTAGAGCTCTAGGATTGAGTTTGCCTTGCTTGACATGGGCATAAGCCCTACAGCCAAAAACTCTCAATGATCTGTAGTTGTTATCCCTTCCATACCACCTTATATTTGGTATTTCATTCCCAATTGCTGATGAAGGTGAATTATTGATCAAGATGGCAGCTGTGGAGACTGCCTCACCCCAAAAATTCTTAGGCAGACCAGATGACAAAAGCATACATCTCACCCTCTCCAATAGGCTCCTATTCATCCTCTCAGCCACCCCATTCTGCTGTGGGTTGGCTGGCACGGTTCTATGTCTGACTATACCATTATCTTTGCAGAAGGTCTCAAATTCTGTGGACAAGAACTCCAGCCCATTATCAGTGCGCAGACACTTCAACATTCTTCCAGTTTTGAGCTTCACTTCTCTGATCCATTCTCTGAATTTTTCAAATGCCTGTGACTTCTCCTTCAATATAAAGACCCTCACCTTCCTAGAATAGTCATCAATAATGGAGAGGAAGTACTTTCCTCCACCTAGAGTCAGAGGAGTGGCTGGTCCCCATAAATCTGCATGAGCATAGTCAAGAATCTGTGTGGAAGAGTGTGTTCCAGCTTCGAATGGCAGCTTCTTGCTTTTGCCTAAAACACAATGCTCACATACATTTGGCCTTGAAGGATCAATTACTTGGACCACTCCTTTTCTGATTAGCTCTTTCAGCCCAGTCTCCCCAATATGCCCGAGCCTTCTGTGCCATCTCTCAGCATCAGCCTTCTCTGCAACATTCAATGACCCAACTATGGTCTCAGCCTCCAAATAGTATAGGCTATTCTTTCTCCTAGCCCTCATCACATCAATGCCATCCTTGGAGACCACCATTTGTCCATGTTCAGAGATTATCTTGAACCCTTTTGATTCAAGAATGCCAACTGATATGAGATTTCTTTTAATGCTTGGGATGTACCTGACTTATGTGATGATCTTGACCGCTCCAGTGCTTGTCTTGAGCCTTACATCTCCAATCCCCTTGACTGCACAAACTTGATCATTCCCGAGCATGACTGATCCAGTTGCTTCATGGTAATTCTCAAACCAATCCCGGAAAGAACTGATGTGAAAACTGCACCCCGAGTCCATAATCCAAGCCTTCTCTATTTCCTTTCCAACAACATTCATGACTTGTGCTGGCTCTTCATCCAGAGCCAAATCAGCCTGATGTTGAGTCACCTCGTTCTGTTTTTTCTTCCAAGAAAAACAATCTTTCTCGAGATGCCCCGGCTTCTTACAATAATGGCAGCTGCGGGTTTCTTTCCCTCCACCTTCAATCTGTTTCTGATGTTGAGGGGGCTTGAAGTTTCCTTTCTTTTTCTTCCCTTTGAAACCCCTTACGTTGAGAGCCTGACTACTCCCAGCTTCAATCAATGTAGATGAGCTCTTTTCCAGCTCTTTCAATCGAAGAGCACACTGAACCTCCTCATAGGTGATTCCAGACTCAGCATTCCGGCCAAACAGCATGGCATCTTTAAGATGCTGATAAGACTTAGGCAACGCATTCAGGAGTAAGATGGCCTTATCCTCATTCTTCATGGGGCCATCCACGTTCTCGAGATCATCCAGATTCTTGCTAAAGTCGTCTATCTGCTCCGCAAACGATCGATCTTCAAGAATCCTATATGAGAAGAGGCGCTGCTTCATATACAAGCGGTTGGCGAGAGATTTGGTCATGTACAAGCTCTCGAGCTTCGTCCACACACCGAGTGCAGTGGTTTCTTTCGCAACCTCGCGCAACACTTTATCAGTGAGGTTGAGAACAATGGCGCTATGAGCTTTCTTGACGATCTCTTCCTTCTTTTTAACGCTCTTCTCGTCGAGATCTTCCTTCTCCTTTCCCTTCGGATCAATCGGCGCAATGGCTTCGTCAAGCCCATGCTGAATCAGTAGCGCCTTCATTTTGATCTGCCACAGACCAAAATCATTCTTCCTCGAGAATTTCTCAGCTTCGAATCTCGTCGTCGCCATCGATGATCACTGCGATCTGGATCTTCCCACAGACGGCGCCACTTGTTGTGGATGGCGACCGATTCAATACTCACTCGAACTCCAAGAAAAGACACAATGATTTAACGTGGTTCGATCTTTCGATCTACGTCCACGGGCGAGGAAGATGATAGCTTTATTGATCACGATCGGAGATTACAATTACAACGTATACAACTCCAAGAAACACTACACACTCACTTCTAATCTCACTTTCTCTCCAAAGCTAATCAAGCAAATGTAAACTGGATTGTATCGCGTCGGTTGCTTCACGCTAATGGCATGCTTGTGCTTCCCATCCCCTTTTATACATTGGAGAAAACACACGCTCCTTCAACAGCTCGAGATCCCAGCTGTAACAGATCTCAACCGTTTTAACCGTTGCCTTCAATACATAGCCGTTGATCTTGATCTCTCATGATGTGCGGCTGTGATGATGCATGGTTATATTTTATCAATAAGTAATTAAATTAAATTACATAGTCCCTTCATCTCTTTTAAAAGTGGTAATTATTTTTATTTTGGTCTGTTACCTTTTATTTATTTTTTTGGTAATTATTTTTATTTTGGATTTTGGTCTATTTCTTAATATAAAACCTTTAATTTTTTTTATTTTCTATGAGGTGGAACTCTTACTTCATTAATAATATTTCAATCATTTTTCTATCTATCTATCTTATATTTTATAAATAGTACATTAAAATCCGTAAATTATACAGTACATTAAAACTTGAATTTTTTCTGAAGTGTCTATTTTGAAAATAACGAAGAAGGTATATTATATAATAAGACTTCGTTGAATCAATAACCCCATTTCCTTGTCATAAATGCTAGAACCATTAATTTCTTATTCCGATACTTTATTATATCTATGACTGTATGTACGTTGACGACAAATACAAAATAAGATACCACTGTTAATACTGTATTAAATTAAAGAGACTATAAGCTGTCTTATACTTTATGATAGTAGTTTAATCTTTAAATGAAGATTGACGATTTCAACGAGATCACGAATGTAGTAAACAAGGCAAAGTTTGTCTATTTCTAAATTGCATGTCACTCTATGATAGTTTCAATTTTCCCCAAAAAAATTAACTTCAACAAAGGAAACTTTGAATATCGGTCTCACGATCTATTGTTTATATGTGCTGCAATTGAGTAATCAGTCTAAGAATGACAAGACCTTATATATTGAGTTGTTTTGAAATGACTGTTTATTGATAATATATGATTTTTTTCAAATGAATATAATTAATACTCAATGAATATTTGTTATTTATTTTTTTCCGTCATTTAAATACTTCAAAATTTATTGTCGCAAAATTGTAGGTACGAATTGAGCAATTATTGGAGGCCCATTTCAGAGAGCCCAACTGGCTTACATGGGCCTGTTCCGTCAATGGCGGCTCAATACTTTAATGATAAGTGAAAATCACAAATAAGGGTGTTTCCAGATAATGTTAAATGTCTAATCTTGCTTATAATGGCGTTTGGTAGAAATGTTTATTGGCTTAATCCATCGCTTGGTAGCCAATATTCATTATAGTGGATAATTATATTAGACATTGTCATGACATATATGCCCTTACTTTTTCAAGAGGAATGACCCCCTTACCCTCCGTCGTCCTTGCTCCCCTGCAGATTGGGGCGGAGTGGGAGCTAGATCCGCGCCATCTTATCCTCCTTCCCTGATTCCCTCCATATAAGCATCTATCAATTCGATTATTAATTCAATTTTAAAATATAAATAAAGTATCACAATTTATACCCTTATTCAGCAAGGACCAAATTACTAGGGATGAGCGTTCCAAAATTAATAAAAACAAATCTTTTTAAAATTGAAACCGAACCGAATTGAGTTATCATGTACTCCTCCTAATGATTCTTCTTAACACTTAATACTCAGCCACAAGCTTCGAAAATGAAGAATTAATCTCCATAAGCCTTCAAGGTTCATCATACTCCAACTTCCCTGCAAACAATTCAACAAACGTCATAAATATTCTAATCTCGTATTTCACTTCACCAATACATCCGCAAAGAACGCGTACCATAAGACAAGACCAGCACCATGTCGCTGTCAATCACAATTGGAACGCGATGCACCACAGTTATCACTGTGCAGTCGGAGAACTCCTCCCTGATGATCCTCTGCAAAATGGCATCCGTGTTCGAGTCAATTGAGGCGGTCGCCTCGTCGAGAACCAAGATCTTGTTCCTCTTCAAAAGGACCCTTCCTAGGCAAAAGAGTTGCCTCTGCCCCATGCTCCAGTTCTCCCCTTCATCACTCACTGAATCAAATCAAACCAATCTCAATCACTACCAATCATTTCATTCATTCATTTTTTGCCACATTAGTCTTACCAGAAGATTCTAGTAAGTTTGGTAGTTCACTGATTGTTGACTTAAGTTGGCATTTTTCAAGGGCCCATCAATCAGTAATCAATCAGATTAACCATAAATAAATAAAAGTGCATGCATTGATATTAAATTATTAATGATAGAATTCACCTTCCAAATCTTATCATCAGAGTAAAGGCCTAATGGATCAAGATTTGCTCTAACAGTTCCTCTAAACAGAGTTGGCTCTTGAGGGATAATGCTGAGTTTCAGCCTTAGATCTCGAAGGCCTATAGAGCAAATATCGAGCCCATCCACGAGTATCCGCCAGCCATGAGGCTCAATGAGACGAAACAATGCGCTGATCAGCGTGATTTTCCCACTCCCGATCCTTCCCACGACCCCCACCTGTTTCCCTTCTTCGAAAGTGCAGGTGATCCCCTTGAGGACTACTGGAGCATTATCTGAACAAAAAAGCACGTGATTCCTCACCTTCGAGTCATATCATAACTATTAACTATGCGAAAGTGTACGATCCCTCACCTTCAATTCGAGCAGCTCGATTCTACCCTTTTGAGGCCATGAAGCTGGTGGTCTGTTATCTGGTATGACAGCTAGAGGCTCGGGCGGTATGTTCATGTACTGTTTGATCCTCTCAACGGAGACGATGTAGTTAGCCAAACTACTATACCATCTCGACAGAAACACCTGCATTCCAGTAAGCGCGAAAGCATAGGAAAGCGACAGCCCCACGAGACCTGTGACAACAACACAAAAACGCCTAAATAAGCTCCAAAAATGTGGAAATTTTTGAAGAGCTTTGCGTTAGTAGCACGAGAAGCAAGTACCCCGGAGCAATGTAGCTATTCGGAAAAACCACTAAAAAGATAGCAGAAGTGAACAACGTAAGATTCTGAAGCGCTTCTGTTCTCAAAACGAGCCACTCTAAGGCTGCGTTCGAGGAAAGGAACACCTTACCATCCCTATCGAATAGGGCTCGACAAATTCCGTACACAGAATGAAATAGCATCTATCAATTCACTGCAGATCTCACTAGTAATCGTTCACATAACATCTAATAATTCAATTGAAGTAGATGTGTTCATCGTTAGACTGTTATAGCACTGTTGACGCCCCAAATTTTAAGCTTGACTCATTCAACAAAACGATTACTGACACGGCATACCTGTAGTTGTCGGAGGAGTGCTTGGTGCTGATTCTGTGTTGTAGAGATCGAAAATTAGGAGGGCAATTTGGGCATACAACTCCAAAAGACGAAGTCGGAGAAGCGGAGAAAAATTAATACCACAAAAATTCTGGGATAGTGAATTGCAGGAATCGCCGAATCTATTGTCAATCCCTGCGAGATCCGAGAATTTTGTGCCGGGTCGTCTGATTATTTCAACCTCTGCCAAGCGGTGGAGAAAATGAGATAACTCCCCTTTTTGGGCTTTTACGTGTATGTGTGTGAGATTGTATGGGCTACCAATCAAGCCATAAAAATATTAAGTTGCAAAAACATTTATAGATTGGAACTCACAATACTTTTTAGAAAACATACAATTTCCGAATATAAACTTTAATTTCAAATAATTATCCTGTTCCAGAGCAAATGTCCACTATCATTGAAAAGCATATACCATCAATTAAAATGTGGTATGCAAAAACTATTTATCAGTAAATTGAATTTTAGAAAAATTAGGTGCTTCGAGTAAGCTAAAAATTGACCACATCTATCAATATATAAAGGGAGAGTTTTTTGGGATGCCATGTGGCAGGCAAACTCTTGTGCGGCGCTGCCCGAACCGCCCTCACTAGACGAGTATTGGCCACCCGCCGTGTGCTTCGTGCGCTTCGAGGTCGAGCTGGACCGGACACCGCCGGCCCACCTTTCTTCGTCTTTGACGACCTCCCAAACATCGACATGTTTGAATTGTTTGGCGGTGTGGTCGGAGTAAACTCGCAAAAGCCGACCTCAGAATGTCGGCTCCTGTAGCTCCGCTTTGGTAATGAACCGCTTCACTCTTGTAGAAAAAAAGAAAAATAAACTATTAGTCAATATGGCTTTCCAATGAGATGATAGCGTTTCACAGAAGTTTAAACCTCTATAAAATTAACATTTACAAGTTCAATGAATTACACAGAAAACAACAAAAAGAGCATTAACTCAGAAACCAAATCAATACTTGAATCAACCAAGAAATTCGGCAGTGATCGGGCGAGTGTTGATGCCCAAAATCATGAGAATCCTTGTCAAACAGAGGATTATGAATTAGGATCACGATCACTCTTGATTGCACAGTAAATTTTTGGTTTTATTGGTTTTCACCTTCTTGTACAGAGTTTACGTTGCAATCTTCAATTCTCAAGATTTGGAAATTGGAATCGAGTTCAAAATTTCTTGCGTTTATGCATAGACATTTAATTCAATTCTGCATAATAGACTTTAAAAAATACTATTCCTAATCGAGTCATTTTTCTAGATTACAAATAAAATCACACAAGTATTATCGTACTACTATCAGATATATAAAAAAACAACTCTTTTTTGGGTGTCATTGATTTGAACTTGAGTTACTAACTTCACACTTGATTTGAAAATAGAATTCCACCAAAAACATTATGTAACTCTACAATATCCAAACGATTCATAAGATGATTTCTTTCATTTGTTCTGTATTAAAAGAACCAAATATGTGAATAAAATAAGAAACAAAATCACATGCACGCAAGTCCAAAGTCTAAACGGAACATTTAATACATTAGAAATTAATGGCTCCCACACTAGGCTAACAAAATACTACTAACACAGTACTTATGCTTAAATCAGCTGTTCAAGTTGAACAACTTGGATTCCTCATCCACACTCTCTCTTGCTGGATGCAGAGACAGACTGAGAAAGCTCTCATCCACCTCTTCGCCATGTCCCAACACTTGGTTTCTTGCATCGTTTTCGGAAGAGTCCACCATTGATACCAGATCAGCAAGCTGAGCTCTGGCATTCTCTGCTTCAACGGAGCAAGAACCGTATTCGCATATTGTTTCTTGAGCTTTTCTCAACACTCTTTGCAAGAACTTGCCTTGAGCTTCCACTCTTTGCTGCAGGTGCTTCTGAACCTTCAAAATATATATACACCTTTCATTATTGATCAACATTATAATAAGATCTGTTGTTTTGTACCTCGATTTGTTCGTGTAGTTTCCTCTGCACCTCCATTTGCACTTGCAGAGCCCTCGTCATCTGCAAATTTCTGATCAATCAATTCGCGTTAGTATTTTCCCTTCAACAAAATATACAATAAAAGTATGTTAATGTTTTTTTTATCAACAATGTGTAGCATTTATTACTGTTTAGCAGCGCTGTGGCAGGTGGCCTTGTTGGTGGAGTGACGACTCATTTTCTCATCACATTCTGTGTGGAAATGAAAAGAATTATGAATGTTTACTAGTAATTAGATTAGTTGCATGGAAAAATATGCGTACTAGTTTCTTGCTTATGTTGGTGGCTCCTTCCAATCCTATATTTCTGCAAGTGAAACAACTCTTGTCACAATGAATGAAGAAATTGGACTGCAATTAATATGAAAGATAATGAGTATTACCTGCAAATGGCTCTTGAGATGGTACAAAGTGAGGCCATCGACGCCCATGACCCTCATCAATGACTTAGGAGTGGCTTCTGTTACAAACAGGAGGTGGTCAGGTATAAAAATGAAGTAGCAAATCAAAAACAGAGAGAGAAAGGTCTCAACTCTCAACGCCACCGAGCTGCTCGATAGCAGCTAAGAACTGGTGGTGCAGCTCCCAAGTCCATCTCAGTCTCGGTTTTGCATCACCTGATAGAACCAGCCTCATTTCCTTGCTGTGAGAAGACATTTGTTTTTTTAAGGATGATGTATGTGTGTTTATGTTTATAGTAGTTAGTTTGAGACATGCATGTAGGTAGTATGTTTATGGTAAGAAAAGTCAAGTGTGAATGAAGGAATATATGCCGTGAGGCTCTTTTACTTTGTCTCTCATCTCCCATTTTTGGATTCTGTACTTTGTTTATTCTGTTTTGTTGTTTGACTTGGAAGATTGAAGAGAATATGTGTTGCCAGAGAAAGCAACACGCTTCCAAGAATGGTTTGTTTTTATCCATCCCTTTCTCTCTATAGTGTTTGCTGGAGAAGCTTACAGATGATATGAAATGGGATCATCAAACTCAGTGTGGGTGTGAAAAGGAATCTAGGTTAGATTTTAGGACAAGCATAGTATATCTATGTATGATTCATTTTTCATTACAATGTTACAAGGTTTTTGCATGAGCAAACTGATGTAGTCTTTTTTTATTTGCTTCAAGTTCAAAAATGGATTCCAGCTAAATTATTTGTTAAACGTCATTCTTGATGGAAATAGAGACTTGGATATGCTGGTTGAATGCAAACAAATGAAGAATGCTAGCTGTTTATTGGAATGTATTATAAGGGAATCTCCATTTTTCTCTTTCACATGATACAAAGTCTCAAAACTTAATGATGTTCCTCCTTAATAATTGGTGCATGCTTATAGTTTCAGCAAGAAGAGGATCATAATATTATTTTGTGGCCCAAAAGGATGTGGACATTTCAAAGAAGGAAAATTAAAACCCAAAAAAAGAAAGACAAAAGAAAAAAGAAGAGCAAATGAGTTAGCTTTCACTTTAGCCAGCGGATATATATGTACTTGAAATTCTTTCTTACTTTAAGAAATGCGAAAATGAGTAAAGGAGATTCAAGGGAATTTTCAAGATCATAAAGAGAAGGTTCGGAGAAAAAAAAGAAAGAAAAGGTGGAATGTCACTCTATGGATTATTATTATTCTGTTTTGGACCCTATCAAAGAAACATCCTCTAACACGAAAGCATCGATCATTTTAGGATTAGGGCAATTTTGATTCTACAATTGGGTAATGTGGAACACAATAAGTCTTGTCATGACTCACCAATGTATTAATATTTATCCGGAAAAGATTCCTGGAGTGGAACATTATAACAAATGACGGATTCAGGCAAGGTTGGCTAACTTCATCGTTGGTCCATGAGGGTCGGGAAAATGATTTTGGATCCTGCACTTATTCAATGGTGCGACAACTTCATTTTAATTCTTTGAGGTTGAGGTTTACTTCCATTCTTTGTCAGATGTCCATTGGCAATGACAATTGTCACATTGTCAATGTCCAATAACTTTCTTTATGTCTAACTCCCATGTGTTTTTCTTATCGACCATTAATTAGAGTGAGATGTCAACAAGGTAAGTTGTTGGGTTTCGAACTGGTTATGTTGGGCTATTATGTTCGGATCAATTGAATTCAATTATTTCAAGTTATAAAATTGAGAAATTTCAGAAAAAGAGATCAAATTCGCTGATATTTTGGAATTTGAGATTAAATTGTTTGACCTTTCAGGATTTGGATTCGAGGCATGCGAATTTTTCAGAATAAGATATTTTTACATTTTTCCTCTTCTTATTCTTATTATTTTCCTCATAAAATATATAGTAAGCAATTATTTATAAAATTAATTTACATAGAAGCAATTATTTATAAAATTAATTTACATAACATATCACAATCAAATATTTTCTCCTATTAATCAATTTTATGATTCATTTTTTCATGAACTGAACAATCATATTTAATAAATAGTAATTGAAAAAGATGGAGTCTCTCATGTCCTATACATTTTTAATTAATCCCCAAATTATGAAAGGTAAGTGAATTTAATCTCATTTTCTAAATTTTTTCCTATAAAATTATAGGCAAAAGTCCGTTATTTTCAGTTTAATCGATATATACTGATTTCGAATTTAATTAACGTCTGTAAATGGAAGCATGCCCGCTGCCTTTATTTTACATGCTACATTGCCTTCTCCAAAAAAATCGATTAAATAAGAGTTAATTATCGATTAAATAAGTATTTTTTTAATTAACTTGAAATCTCGCGCAATTATGTGTATTGTAATTATAACACCCCCAAATACCAGCATAATACGATTAGTGCGAATCCAGAAATGACACAATTTAAATATTGAAAACACTGGAGATATTTTAATTGCAACATAACAACTAAAAGCCATGCATCTGAAATTACAAATTTAGATTTAAGCCTAGTGTTATTTCGAATAATTAGCTCTTAAAATAACAGGTACATTATATTAAAGAATAAGATGCTTGCATCTTATAAAGTCATGTTTAAAAAGTAAGGGCAATTAAACTTTTAGTCATTGTCATTACAACTTTGATATTAAACATATCAAAGCTATGTAAGTTACAATGATTACCAGGTAGTACTATATAGAATTTATAAATTCAAACACATTTCATATAATATTTCAAGAACTGGCTTATTCGATTTTAAATCAATAGGAGTAGTATATTTTGAGTGTGGCCGCTTTAAAGAAATCTAAATTATATTTTTCTATAATTAATGGTAGCTTCAACTTTTGTATGTATCATGACATTTCTATCCTCCACTCCTTTGTTGTCTGAATAAAGTGTAACTCAAAATAGTTAGAAATCTGATCTGAACATTTCGAGCAATGCAGAAAAGAAGAACGTATCTTAATGAAGGTTGTTTTATGTTAAAAGGCTAATGATGATTATGATTAATTTTGTAGTTTAAGTGGCTGACACCTCACTTCCACTTCTTCCACTCAAAACATTCTTAATCTTTGTAGTAATAATATTGCCTCCTTTTGGATAGAATTGCTTGAGTGGTAGACATTTTTCTTGTAAATATTATTAACATATTTTCCAGTTATCAGATTCCTTCACCATTTCCCTCCAAATGGCGAACTTTCACATGATCCTAGATTTGTCTTCTACTTTTATATATATAATATTAATCATCCAAGTAATTAATTTTGGGTTGGATGTGAATGTTACAGCAACGACATTTATCCAATAAAAGAAAAAACATCCCGTCCAAATTCACCACCTATTTCGAGATTTTGAGTTTTTAAATATATACAATGAGAAAGTTCCAAGGAACGCTAATGTCTATAATAATAAACAGGAGTAATAGTTTTCTTAGTCCATCATACTAATAAACATAAGTAAAAATGTCCAGACATATTGTTACATTGTGTGTCCAATCAATCACAATTGCAGAAAGAAAATAAAAAGAAATGAAAAAAGTGTTTTCCACAATTATATTTTGTTTGACACATTATATGATAATATATCTTTACCACTGAATTTTTATTCAATAAATAGAACTTTCAAAAACACATGGTGGCTCTCAAATCAAAACCATTTATAAGAATTTATGGTTGCCTAATGAAAAGAGAAACCCCATATATATATATATATGATCCAAATCTTTTTACCCAGAGAGAGGTTAGGTAATAACGACATGCACACACATGTTGCACGCACGAGGATAGATTTACTACATGGAAGGTACAACTCAAATACACTAGGTACAGCGCAAAATGCACAGGGTACAACGTAAAGTGCGCATGGTACAACATAAACATAAATTTTATTCTTTAACCGGTGGATTTGGAGTGTGACGATTGTTTGCTCCAGATCCAGGATAATCCCTATTGATCTCCAAATCCAATCTTCTCTCCACCGTCTGATCCACCTGTTTTTTTTTCATGTGAAAAGGTTCAAATTAAACAACAATATTTGATTTTGATTAGTAATGTTCTTGTGTTTTTATATCAGAATATGATTAGTAATGTACCTGCAATGCCATCTCATCAGCTAAGGTAACGCCTGGTGTTTCATGCATCACGTTTATAGCCCCTAAAATCACATCAACAAATAAAAACAAGTCAAATATTAAGCATAAACGATTAGTAATAAAATTGATGAGAATGAGAAACAGCCTAGCTATATAAGTAATTTACTTGTGGAGGCAGTGGGGAGATTGATGAAGGAAATGAGGAGAGAGAAAGCTAGTAGAGAGAGAAGGGAATAATTGGGTGACATTTTTAAGCACCACATTGATGTGTTTGGTTTGATGTATGGAAAACCTGTTCCATATTTATACAAGAAAATTTAGTGTTCCAAAAGTTGGGAATCCTATTGTGGAGGACTACCTAACCTATGCTTGTTTTAATACACAAAGGTGGTGTTCGGTTTCCAAGATAAAATAATACCAAGATATAATCTAGGATTGAGTTGTGAGATTATTTTAGTCATATGGGGTTAGCTATGACTAATTATCTCATGATTATCCATCTAGGATTGAGTTGTGAGGTTGAATCTCATGAACCAAACACACTACAAATTTAATCTTGGATATAATCTTGCAAACTGAACACTCCAAAATTGTGGGCTGTCTGTTTTTTTGTTGCATGTGGAGGTACATTTTGTTTGATTGATTAAGATTAAATTGTTTCGAGATTATTGGAGATTTAATTGATTACAGGTTAACATTGGGAAGACCAAAACTCATAAACAAATTGATTTGTGGTGCGCTTCATTGTCATATGCAAGATTATGTATCGCACCGTATCTACTAAACAAACAACATTCGTATAATCTTCATTTTCTACTTTTAATAACGAAACTTATGCATGCTTAATATTTTACATGGTATATTTAAGTTTAATCATATGTTTATTTATCTTGAAAAAGCCTACTTAATGTGTCATGTTATTATACGTTCCACATGAAACAATACGTGGTCCAAAACAAATGCCTCACGGGGAATAATATAATACTATAATGTAGTATAGGATTTAGTAGGATTCCAAAATTCAAATATTGTTTCATGTAATTGATTAAACTATGAGTGATTTGATCTAGTTCAATGCACAGACATAATTATGTCATTGTATGAGTTGTGCTTGTTTAATCAATGGATTATTAAATAATGGAGCACTAGGTGAGAAATAGATTAAGTCAATGGTGAGAAATATGAAAATAAATCCCACTGAAAAAGGTGGAAACTGGAAAGTGAAAGATGCTACAAAATTGAAGATTTTGAATTTGTAGTTCTCATGTACTAATAACCTAAAGTCGGATAGTTGAATCGAGTTTGTATCACGAATGGATTAATAAGATAAACCAAAATTAATTCGACACTAGAATTTCTCAGTAATTGAATTAATTAGTCTCCCAAACCTTCACTATTCCAAACATAATTAAACTCATAAATAAAATAAACCTTGAAAAAGCTAAGATTTTTCAATCAATGAATTAACATAAGAGTGACAGATTGGCATAAAATCAGAGTTATTTTATTAAACATAATGTAAGATTGGATTAGTTTTTGTAGCTCTAGCTAGTACAAATGTACCACTTTCTCCAAATGCAAATTAGTGCGTTTTTGTCGGCCAAATATGTAAAGATGATGCTTTATGCTTCTCACACACACACACAGAAATGTGATCATTATACCATTGTTTTGTTTCAACTTGAACATATTGACACTTCACACTTGAGTTGGAAGATTATGCTATCCTATTAATTTAAAGGCTGGATTACATTATTGTGGGATTAATTGCAATTAGATTAGGTAATTGTGATGGGAATGGCGTACAAAAGCACATGTTGGGGCAAAGATTGCATCACAAATCTTGATATGATCTTTCCCTCGTCTCCTTTAGATATATACTACTCCTATATTAGTGGACGCCAAAATTCTTTCTATCTTACAAAACTTACATACTTAAAATATGTTTGGTGAATTATTTAGTCCCTAGTTTTGTTTCTTTGTTTTTCCCATATGCTTAATAACAATTTATATGTCATAATTAGATAACGTTGATATCAATGTGGAATTTTATCGAGAGCGGCGCTGTAGTTTGGTCGAATATGGTGCAATATGTTAAAAAAAAATTAAACATAGTTTTTGAATCTGTCACATTTAATATGTCAAGTACTTAATCTCTTATGTATAATTACATGCTAGTACAATTTTGCACATAAGCATAGGTTCAATCATCTAGTGGATATCCAAAGTAGTTGTTGCCATGAAAACTTTTTCTATAAATTTTAAAAAATCTTTAATTGAAACCGCTGATACTCTTCATGAATAGTTTTATTCAAGATCTTGGGCCTTAATTTGATTATATGAATTTTATGGTTATACACTTCTTCGTGAGCCGACATAGTCACCTAAAACATGGGCCTGCTTAAGGCCGTAAATAAAAAAATGTGGTGATACAAAATCATTAAAAAAAATGTTGACTAAATAAATTGTTATTTCCTCTAAATTTAACCCAAAAAGATCGTAAATAGTAGTAGTAACTTTGTTGACCAATATTTTTTGTGTTTAAATAATGATATTTGTCTCACTATAAGTTATTGTAGACGAAAATGTTTATCCACCCCTGTTTTCTTAAAAAATTATTTGTATATAAAAATAATCATCTTATTAAAAATGTTATTTTCGAAAAATATTTAACTTTTCTATCACGAACAACTAAACTAAAAAGAATATTCACAATTCATATATAGTTGAATAATGAATTATACTGTTATGTTATCAATCTAAAAGATACTAATATTAGTCAATCCTCAATTCTATTCATCTCATACCTCCAATTATAATAATAAAAAAAATGAAGACGTGTGATTTCCACTTAATGCACATAGAAGTTTCTTGGAAACTTCGGATTTAATTCATTACATCATCGCAGTGATTTCTTGACAATTCCATTACAGCCTCTGCCTATTAATAACCCAATAAATTTCTTGGAAATTTTGCAGAATCAAATCCTATGTTTCATCTATAGTAGCAGTATTAAATATAGCCTATTTCACACCACACGGCACTTCTCAAAAATTAATTTGACCTTCAACCTCAACATGAGCCATTTTTTTAATCTATAAATACCCTTAGTAAGTTATTACATCATATCCAGAACAAATTCAAACCCCCCCCCCCCCCCCCCTCCAAGAGAAAAAAAAAATTGTAAAAAAAAACCAATGGAAAACATTTTTCAAAAATTGCTTCTTGTTGGGTTCAAATTTATTTTAACTGACATGGATGATATTTTTTCAAGAATCCATTTCTCCCTCCATGATTTTCCACTGATATTATCAGGAAAGTGGGAAATTTTCTTGGGAAAAAACAGAGGAAAATCCATTATTTTAGAGAAAAGCTCTGCAAGGGATGATATTAAAAAAGTTGGATTTGCAGAAATCAACTCGATGTTGAATAGAGTTGGAATAGTAGGATTGGATGATTATGAAAATAAAAGTAATCTAGGTGAAGAAGATTTTGTGGGATTGTTTAAGGAGGAAGAGCCTAGTTTCGAGGAGATTAAGGAAACATTCATTGTGTTTGATGTAGATGAGGATGGTTTTGTCGGCGCTGAAGATTTGCAGAGAGTTTTTCTTAGCTTAGGTTTGAAGGAAGGTTGCAGTTTGGATGAATGCAAGTATATGATCAAACGTTTCGATGTTAATGGTGATGGTTTGATTGATTTTCAAGAATTTGTGTCTTTAATGTATAAATGCCTAGCATAGGTATTTGGAGATTTTACTTTTGTTTAATCGTATGTTATGAACACTTTCATTTTAAAGAAATATACATTGAGTTCTAGCTAATTGAACCTTATACCACTCACAATCAAATTAGTGAAATTTCTTGAACACTATCAAATTATCAATATAACAACATTGTATCACAATTTCTAATAGTCACCATAGTTATTCGTATTGGAGTATCTTGTTGTCGAATTTTCTCTTTAACAAAAGTGTTAACGGATTTTCCTTTCCACACGTGTTTATAATTAAATTAACATCTGCATATAGATGGAACATTTATCATCCTAGTAGTTATGTAAAAACATCAATAGTTTGCATATTTTCCTCTCTTGGGCAGATACACGAAATCTTCCGCCTACTCTATAAAATCTATCGTCCATCACTATTTAAAAATGTAATTTTCCCATTATGAATCTTAAGATTATACAAAGTGCTAATATAAAATTAAATACGAACGCAAAAATAATCGGATACTACCAAATATTCAGTGGGAACAATTTAGTCCGTTTGTGAGTGAAGTGTTAATATGACAAAAAGAGTAGACGGGAAATCCATAAAAGCGCATTGAACTACAGTAGTAATGGTTCGTGGAAGCTCATGCCAACACAGCAATCTTAAATGAAGCCCAAACTTGTTAAATTTATAGAGAGAGAAGGCAATAGTAATATAGAGAGAGAGAGAGAGAGAGAGGTATTTGAACATCTGAAGAAAATGATGTTTCATCCAAAAACCAAGTGAACAAGTGACAAACTGTATGGTCTCACAAACCCCCAACACCAAGAAAGTCTATAAACGCCGCCTCCCTCTCTCTCTCCGCCGCCTGTGACACTTGGAAGTACACATTCCCGTCCTCCAATTCGTCTGTCCTCTGCATCCCCTCACCGCCTGCATACGTTAACCATTAATTAAACTTCAATTTCCTCATTGTAATGTAGATAGAAATTACCAAAAAAAAAAACCTTGAAAGAAAGCAAGAGACGATTGTGGGGCCCAATAGGCGGGAGGGAAGGGGAGGTCGTCGTCGTCGACCCTTTTGAAGACTAATTGTCCCATTTTGCGGCGGCGGTGGGCGGTGGATTGCTCTCTGTATTTCCTAGCCATGATAACATGCCAATGATTCTTCACGGCGTTGTCGGTTCTCCCCGGAAACAAGCGCGCAATCATCGCCCATTTGTTTCCGTACAACCGGTGCGCCGCCATCAGCCTCTCCTCCTCCTCCTCCGTGAACGCCCGCCTGTTTATCCTCGGGTCCAGCTGGTTGAACCACCGCAGCCTGCAGCTTTTCCCTTCCATATCACAAAACAAAATGAGTACCAATTAATTTCGAATTTCAATTTTTAATGTTGAGATTATTGAGAAAGAATTGATTAATTTAATCTACCAGATCTTCCTTCCAATTTCTCGGCGATGAGATTCCAATTTTGGGGGCCGTAGAGGGCGACGAGCTCCTTCAGTTTGGTGTCCTCGGCGGGGCGCCAATGGCCTCTAGCGCAGAGCTTGGCCTTGCCGCCGCCGTGGGAATGCATGTCGGAGGAGTCATGATCGTCGGATTCAACGGCGGCGTTGAGATCGATGAGATGATCGGCGCCGGAGTCGGAGCCCCAGTTTTCCGGTGCGGCATTTTTGTGGGCTATGGAGAGATTTCTCATGCCGAGAAAAGGCATTGGAGAGGAAGGGGAGAGTGAGGAGTAGAAATTGGAAGCCCCATATATAAAGCTACAGCTCTCCATATTTGAACAAAAAAAGGAATTTTGTTTTGTGACATAAAAAAAACGCTACAGTAATGTCAGGATCATCTTTGACGAACGAAAATGGAGCTTCTGATGGGAGAGGGAGAGAGAAATTTTATGCAACAGAATGGGGTTCAGATTATTAGATATATAGGCTGGTGATGATCAGCGGTAACGTTAATTAATTAAATAAATACTACTTCATTTGTCCCACGGTACACTCATATTTCACTTTTATCATAAATGTTAGTATGTTCCACGATCCACCAACTTATTTTATCCATAAAACTAATACTCCATCGGTCGAATAAAAATATGAACACTTTTCATTTTGGTATGTCCCAAAATAATATCACTTTTATTTTTGATCACTTCTTTCTCTCTAATAAAGTGGGCTTCATTATCCACAAAAAATATTCAAATTACTTTTTATTCTTATGGTATTAATGGGGTATATATAGGTGAAACTCTCATTTCACTAACATATTAATCATTTTCTATTTACATTTTTAAAAATTCATGCCTAAAATAAATAGGATTCATAATCTACTATGGGAAGGAGGTAGTAAGGGCACCCGCAATGGGGCGCCCTACGTCGCGGACGATGGCACGCATTTTACTTTAAAAAATGCATTTGCATGGGATCGAACCCAGGTCTATTGCTTGGAAGACAATAATCCAAACCATTGGACTACAAACAATAATTAAAATATCTTGAAAACTAAATTATTTTATACATTTATTAAGATGATAATGTGATAAAAATGATAATTTATGATTAAAAAGTAGAATTCGGTGAAACGAGAATTTGCTTCTTCGAGTTATTAAGATGATTATGTTGTGTGATTGAAATGAAGATTTTTTTATAAATGTATTAATTTTTAATCAATGCAATCTTCGCCGGTTTTAGTTACTCGTTGTGTTTTTTAATTAGTTTGAATTACATATTTGAAAACATTTAAATTAATTAACAAAACAATAGTAAACATATAGGGCGCGCCTTAAGGCGCTATATTGCAGGTGGGGATAGGAGGATAAAACTGATGACGCGGCACACCATTGCTAATGGCCTAATACCACATCCGAGTACTCCGTATATTTTAAATTATGGAGTACTACATTATTGTTTTTTTATATCAAATTCGTACACAGATAAATAATTAATTGAAATTAAAAGATAAAAGACCAAACAGATTGGAAGAAGCATAGGGATTGAGGCAGCACTCAACAGATTGGAAGTGAGGGTAGTTAGACTTAGATTGTGCTGCTACTACTATTTTATTTATTGAGTTGGGATAAAAAAAAACAACTAGAGTTAGTTATTAATCCATGTATTTTATAGAAGTAGAAGCGAGATTTCTGCTTCTTTGCTTCTTCACTTCCACACACACTTCACAATTCATATACAACTGCCTCATTACTTTTAGTTACTCCATATGATATGAGAGAAAGAGAATTAACCACACAACTAATGTATAAATAAATATACTAGTAAATAGCTTGTGCTATGATATTTTCTCTCTGTATGTATATTTGTAATTGTACGTATGGAAGAATGTATTACTATGTCTTATTTAAATCCACAGACACACATGTCACTCTGCATAAATACAGCCCCCCTCTATCCCTATCAATCCAAATCCAAATCCCATATATCTACGCGATTTCCTCTCTGTAAAAAGATTTTAATTACATCATACTATGATAATGACTGCATTTAATTTTACAGTAAATCCATGGGTACAAAAGATTTGGTTTCGCCCCCGAGACTGATCATATTATTATAGTAAAATAAATTGACACTGGATGCCCTCACGAATAAAATGTTTCTAAAACAATTACTCCTAGAATATATCGCTCTCAATTCGCTAGGATTATAAATTTACTAATATATCCGTCATACATCGGTGATTTTGTGTCATTTACTAGGAAAATAAGAGTTTCTAAAAGCATCTCGAATGGAAGAGGTAAATGGAGATGTAAACTTGTATAACTATCATATTTACTTTTTTTCATGAAAAATCATTATTCAAGTGGAGAGGTATTTGAGAAGGTATTATACATTTTTTCATTTTGAAAAGATATCTTTACCTCCCCATCAATGGAGAGGTAAAAACTTATAACTATCCTATTTGTCTTCTTTTTCATGAAAAACCCTTCTCCAAGGGGAAAGGTATTTGAGAAGGTTTACGCTTTATATTTTTTAATGCATTTTGTACTATTAATTTATTTTTAAAAAATAATTTACCTTTATATATATCTTTTCCCTTTAGAATGTGTTACTTTTTAGAAGTGTATATTTTACTTTTTAAGAAGGTAAATAAATAATATACATTTTCTATATACCTTCTCCCATTGAAGATGCTCTAACAGCAACGGATCGACAATTTCAAACTATTAATCGAACACATTAAAGAATAAATAAAATATTTGAATAATTTTACTAAAAAAATATACTCCCACAAAACGTTTATTAGTATTATAAATTCTCTATCACTTAATGTATTTGTCATGAACTTTTCTATTTAATTTGTTTCATAAAAGATGTTATACAGAAAAAATTCACTTCCATATTATGGAGTAGTATATACTATTCCAATTAAAAATAATAGTAGCAATTTACAATGCATACGACTGAGATGTCATTCAACCCGCAATTAAAGACACAGAGCTTATGCGATAAAATTAAACAAAATTTAATAATCGAAGAGACAATAAAGGCAATTTAATGTAATATCCCAATGAATAAGGTTGTAAAGCAATACAAATTGAGTAATGCAGGAGAAAATAATGGCTGGATTCAGAAAATAGGGACGAAAATGTAGTGCCTAAAAATGAGATTCCGGCGATACAAAGAAGAATCGGCGTACGAAGTAATTGTCCTGCAAACTCCAACTCCAACTCCAACTCCGGTGGTACTCAAATTATCATTTCATACATGGGATTCATCCTTCGGTCATAATATTTGAATTATATCATTTTTGTCTTCTATTTTACTACTGTATTATATTTACATTAAAACTGATATTGTATATCAGTAAGACTATTACTAATTGATAGAAGTAATTATAAAATTTACAATTCTTACTTTCGATTATATAATGGTGGGTATTGAATGTAATTTTAGGATCTAATTAAGAACAACATTAACACTTCTATATATAGTAGGGTTTATTTACACTTAATTAAGTGTAAAATAGTACGCACACTTTGTTTATGGGCAGTAGGAGAATAAGCATTAAGAGCATCAGCAATGGCGCCCCTCCCGGCGGAATTCCGACCGACGTGCCGAAATTCCGCGGCGGACGTCCGCCATTATGCATGGTATGCACGGATACGGAATTCCGCCGGGGACACCGCAGTTCCGTGGCGTTTACGCTGAATTCCGTCACGACGCCGCGCGGACGTCTGCCATTGCGTTGATTCCCACGGCGTCCGCGCGGAATTCCCGTTTATTGCATTAATTTTTTTTTAAATTTCTATATATACGGCTCGTTGAACTGCATTTCATCCGCACCACTTGTTTTAACAAGTTTCTCCCTCTACATTTCTTTTATATATCCGGAATGGATGGTAGTGGTAGTGGTAGTGGTAGTGGTGGGCATTATGAACACATGATGCGTCTGATTCATGCATGTGTGCGGGAATTAGCGGAGAGGAAGGAACAAGCGGCCTTGGCGCCGGCGGTACCTCGACCCATCCATCGTCGAACTATAATACCCGGGGACCACCTCACTGCCCACGCTCGGTTGTATGAGGATTACTTTGCGTCGGAGTCACGGTTTGAGGAGAACCTGTTCCGGCGACGGTTTAGGATGCATCGTCCGCTCTTTCTGGGTATCGAGGGCGCTTTGGAGCCTCGATACGGGTATTTCAGGGTGCGGGAGGATGCGGCTGGTAAACCCCGCCACAGGAGGATGCGGCTGGTAAACCCGGCCACACGCCGATTCAGAAGTGCACTGTCGCAATCAGGCAGCTGGTATACGGAGGCGCGACCAACATGTTTGACGAGTACCTCCACATCGGCGAGACGACTGCCCGCGATTGCCTGAAGTATTTTTGTCAGGGCGTTAGGGAGATATTCGGGGATAGGTATCTTCGGAGGCATACCCCCGAAGATTGTCAGGCTCTGCTGGATATGCACGGGAATCAGCACGGGTTTCCGGGGATGTTAGGCAGCATAGATTGTATGCACTTGGAATGGAAGAACTGTCCCGCTGCCTGGAAAGAGATGTACACTACTGGTTTCAAGGCCAAGAATCCCACGATGATCCTTGAAGCGGTAGCTGACTACCGGCTGTGTATTTGGCGTGCCTATTTTGGAGTAGCCGGGTCTAACAACGACATCAACGTCCTCCGGTCGTCGTCCCTTTTCAACGAGCAGTGCATGGGCGTTGGTCTGGCCGTCAACTTCGTCGCCAACGGCAACCAGCACAATATGAGCTATTATTTGGCGGATGAGATATACCCTATGTGGCCCGTCTGTGTGAAGACGATCAGATGTCCAGCAGATGAAAAGAAGATATATTTTGCGGGTCGCCAGGAGGCAGCGCGCAAAGATTTGGAGCGGGCATTTGGTGTGCTCCAGGCTCGATGGGCGGCAGTGAAGGTTCCAACACGACTGTGGTATGTTGACAGCATCGCCGACATCATGTACGCATGTATAATCATGCACAACTTGATTGTCGAAGATGAAGGTCCAACACTGACTGATTGGACCAATGATGATGTTGGTGCTGCGGGTCCAAGTCACGGCATGGCCACTAGCAATGTACGCATGGGGATACCCCATGACGATGTCGATCGAGTCCGTGCATTTGCTGACTTGTGCCAAAGACAAGCCAATGTTCGGCTCCAGAACGATATTATTGAAGAAATATGGCAGCGGAGGGGTCGTCGTTGATGTAGTTTTTAATTATCGAAATGCTTTTTTTAATTTGGTGAAATGTACTTTTTTTTATTTAATGGAATTTTTTCCCTATTTGTGTCGAAATTTTAATTCCGTAAATTGTTTAAATCCAGAAATTATTTAATTTGTGAATTTGTTGTTTTTTTTAATTGTGGGAAGTCCTTGAGGGTGTCCGCCACTGTGCAGTGGGAAGTCCTTATGATGTGGCAGTGTAGTGAAGTCCGTATGATGTGGCAAGAGGTGTTTTTGGGAATTTCGCGGGGAATTTCGCGCCACTGCTGATGCTCTAAGTACGTGTAGCCTGCGCCATAGCTCTTACTGAAATAATAAAAGTTTTTCAAACAAAATAAGGAGCAACAACAAAGGCACCATTTAACAACGAACGAATTCATATGTAACACCCAAAAATCCGTTGTAATTAATCATGTTTACCAACCACCAAAGGCTGCGTCACGGATCTAGAATTTTCATATTGGGGGTGCGATAAATAATCATGTTTATCTCAATTTTTTCTATTAAGTCATTTCATTAAATAAAAAAAATTAGACTTATTACTTGAAAAAAAATTCACTATTATGTTGGGGATTTTTAGATATTTATATAACAAAAAATGTATTTTAATTTATAGAAAGTTCAAAATATTTAAACTAAAATTAAAATGCAATCATATTTTCTGTAGAATCTAAAATATGAGCATAATAGAAATCATATACAATAAAGATATATTCAAATTTAAAATATGAGCATAATAGAAATCATAAATAATAAAGATATATTCAACCATACATGCTTTATTAGGTTCCTACTGTGGAGTAAAGGAGAAAAAAATAATAAATGATTATATTTAATCAAATATTATTAGATACTTAAGCATAAATAAATAGACAGAAATGCACTTGTGAGATAGAGCTAAAATGCGCCTTATGGGAATTGAACCCAGGTCACTCTTGTGAAAATGTGATGCTTTTACCACTAGGCTAGTAGGTACAATGGTACCCTCTTGTTTTTAATTGTATCCGCCAGTGGCGTCTACGTTGTTGCTAAACCATTTAGAGCATCCACTATAACGCCGGCGCGGCTATAGCCCCGGCGGGGGGCGACGACGGGGCGGCTTATAGTGGGTGGGACGTCCGCCCCGAAGTGGACAAAAAATCGGGGGCGGAAAGGCGTTCGGCGAGAAGGGGGCGAGGACGTGGCTGAGGAAGAATGGGTGGGGCGAGGGCCGCGGCGCCCTATTGCGTGGAAACGGGGCGGACGCGGGCGGCGCGGCCGTGAAACGGCTGTGCAAGAAGAGGGGCAGCGGTGGGAGTCGTCTGTCCTCCTATCGTGGACACCCTTACCTACCAACGATGGCTGTAAAAAAACCAGTTATTAATGTCATGTTTTTGAAAGCACGCCTTGACGTATTAACGCCAGACCTCCCGATAAACTAGTGGTTTTTTGTCACAATTCTATCAAGTACATACACCTAGTAAAGTACTAATATAAATATGAAATCACCTCCGTCAAGCATACACCAGATTTCGACAGTAAATTTACCAATGGATTATTCATCAATAAATGATGATGGACACATCTCTTTGGTAAATACCGATTTTTTGTAGTGTGTCCAAGCTCAAAAGGTCCCACTAATGAGACCAATGGAGCATAAACTAAGAACTTATGACATTTTGACCATGTAATATGATTATAAGAAGATATGAGTATAAATTAGTGTAATATATTTTTATTCTAGTTTTTCATTATGTTAGCCCTGCCACAGCCAACATGTTATTCTTTGTACAATTCTATCAAATTGATTGTACGCCTATTGGAAATCCTGCTCTGTAGACTCATCTACAGACAATTTACATATTTGAACATATGAATTAAATATATATGCATATATGTGATGAAATGTCAAACAAAACTACTGTAGCTGGTCTGACCCATCATACTGTATACATGTCCTATACATATAATCATACACATAGGTTTCTACTCTTTCATTACAGATATACTAGAACTACTATATTGTCAGCACTGTTGTCTTACAAATAGCTCTTCAACTCATACTATTACTGTTACTATTTTTGCTGTAACATTTCATTATATACAATACGACACAAAAATATTATAAACCCTACTTATACTACCTAGGTTTAGAGCATCCACAATGGGGCGGACGATAGCATCGGGGGCGCTATCGTCCGCCACTGTGGCCCCGCGGATGACGGACGATGTGTCGTCCGCGCCCTACGCTTAGTCCGCGGACGAAGCGCGGACGATAGAACATCGTCCGCGCCATCGTCCGCCCACTGTGGGCGCCGCGAACGATAGCGCGGACGATGCAACGCGTTTTTGCTTTAGTTTTTTTTTTTTAATTCGAAATTTGTCTATTTAAAACTCGATTGTCATTCTATTTTTCATACGAACATTTCTCGCATCTCTCATTTCTCTCATCTCTCACGTTTCTCCATCTCTCACAAACCAAAATGAACCACGACGACGACCGGAGTTCCTCGGAGGACGGTAGTCCGACCTTGACTCGAGCCTTAAATGCAGCCGTGCACGACGCAATGGCGGAATGCTTAGCCATAATGCAACGCGGAGAGGCAGAGGCAGCGGCAGCGGCGGAGCAGATCCGCATGCCTATTCGACGTCCGGCGTTTGTCCCATGCGACCATGACGTAGCTCACGAACGTCTATTTGCAGACTATTTTTCCGAGCAACTACGGTGGGGCCCGACGGTTTTCCGCCGCCGGTTTAGAATGCCTCGTTACCTTTTTCTCAGCATTGTCCAGACGTTGGAGTCACGTGATGAATACTTTCAGTATCGGGAAGATGGCATCGGCAGACCCGGATTTACGCCGTTGCAGAAGTGCACAGTTGCACTCCGTCAGTTGGCCTACGGTACCAGCGCTGACATGTTCGACAAGTACGTCCACGTCGGGGATACAACAGGCCGCGAGTGCCTGAAGAGATTTTGTAGGGGAGTTGTGGAGGCCTACTGCGACACATATTTGCGAAGGCCAACAACTCTAGATTGCCAGGGCCTAATGAGAATGCACGAGACGGCGCACGGTATTCCTGGGATGTTAGGGAGCATCGACTGTATGCACTGGGCGTGGAAGAATTATCCGACGGCGCAGAGAGGCCAATTCACTAGTGGATACAAGGGCAGCCACCCGACGATGATCCTCGAAGCCATCGCTGACCATCGGCTCTGGTTCTGGCATGCTTACTTCGCTGTAGCCGGGTCGAACAACGACATCAACGTCCCCAACTCATCCACCCTCTTCACCGAGCAATGCAACGACAACGGCCCGGCCATCGAGTTCACTACCAACAGGCGCCAATACCACATGGGGTATGATACGAGACATATCTTCCATATGTCCCATAATTTAGTACTCCCTCCGTCCCGGGCTACTCGCCCATTTCCTTTTCGGCTCGGAGATTAAGGAATGATTGTATAGGAAAGTCAAAAATGACGGCTGTAGGTGAAATTTTTTACTAAAAATGGAAAGAGTGCAAGTAACTTGGGACGCCCAAAAAGGAAATAAGTGCGAGTAGTGCGGGACGGAGGGAGTAATTAATATCTTTATCTTCCATATCTCCCATAATTTAGTAATTAATATCTTTATAGTATATTTTGTTTAGTTGGTTAAGATTAAATTAGATTTATTTGTTGAGGATTCCACATTATAAATATGTGGGAATATGTCATAATCATTATTCATGAAATAGAATATTATTCACGCAGCTTTTCTCGTCTTCTTCAATATCAAACCCTAGTTCTTGTCGTTGTTGATCGTCGGGCAAAGATTCCCGCGACTTCACGGAGGAACCCTAATTCTTATCGTGTGCGATCGACGGGCAAATGATTCCCGCGACTTCACGGAGGAGTTAATCCGACGTTAAGGAGTTATCCTTAACAGGGTACTACTTGGCCGATGGCATGTACCCAAGGTGGCCTATTTTTCTGAAGACGATCAGCTGGCCAATTGGTGAGAAGAGAGTTTTATTTGCGCAAAAGCAGGAGGCGGCGCGGAAGGATGTGGAGCGGGCATTTGGTGTGCTCCAAGCACGGTGGGCAATAGTGAATGGGTCGGACCGTCTCTGGTTCAAGTAAGTCCTCGCCGATGTCATGTATGCGTGCATAAACTTGCACAACATGATAGTCAAACATGAAGGTGGGAGCATCACCGATTGGGCCGATGACGAAAGTGCATCTAGCTCCTCCAGCACAGCGACCGAGCCCCCTGCTCGAGGAGTACCGACGGGCTGAGGTTCTATCTAGACAGGCCTCAATGCGCAACCAGCACGACCATGCGCAGCTCATGAACGACATGGTTGAAGAAGTGTGGGCTCGTAACCGCCGTCGATGAGTTTGCATTTTTTTTAATTCGAATTGTAATGTATTAATTTTATAAATGAAATGAAGGTTTTCCCCAATTTTTGTAGTATTTTAAGTATTCAAATAGAAGAAAATGCTTAGGGCTCCCCTTAGGGCGCCCCACTGCAGGTGGAATGGTAGGAGGATAAAATGCTAACGTGGCGGTGCATAGGGCGGGCTTTAGGGCGCCCCACTGTGGATGCTCTTAATCATTTCTTCTCTTGGAAGATATGATCGCATTACATTATTGTTCATTAAATTAATTTTAGATGTTCAAGTAGTACTCCCTACTTTCCATGTTAATAGATTCATTTTTCTATTTTGAAAAGTTCCAAATTGAGTCATTTTTATTTTTAGCAAAAAGTTAACTCATTTATTTGTATTTTATTCTCTCTTCATCTTACTTACTTTATTCATTTTCCTCTAAGAGCATCCACAATGGGGCTGACGATAGCACACCCGATGCATCGGGCGAGCTATCATACGCCACTGTGGGTGCGTGGACGACGGATGATGCGTCGTCCGCGCCCTAAGTTTAGTCCGTGGACGAAGCGCTGACGATAGGGCATCGTCCGCGCCATCATCCGCCCACTGTGGACGATGCAACGCGTTTTAGTTCTTTTTTTTTAAAATTTGAAAATTTTGTTTATATAAATACCCCATCCTCAGATTTCATTTGTAACTTTTCGATTCACTTTTCAACTCTCAAATTACGATATAAAATGGATTCCGGTGGATACTCAAGTCTTGGTAGCCCGATATTTGGAGATGGCGCACGGTGGCCGGGTACACAACCTGGCGAATATCGGTTGTTCGATGACAACACTCAGTACGACCCCGACTTCAGTACGGATTCGTACGGTCTCTCTGACATGGAGCCGTCTCCAACTCGCCCTGTCGCCCATTACCGTCGCGCTGCCGCCCCCTCGGCAGATGAGCCCTCGGCCGCCGCCCCCTCGGCCGATGCCGCCTCAGCCAGAAAGAAGCGGACCAAGCACCGCGCATACAAGTTGCCACCTCCGGCAACGAATGAAGAGTACGCACGAACTACCAGCCGGATGAAACCTCGTCTTGGCGAGGTGTTGGGTGGATATATCGGAGGACCCAATATTCGCGAACAACCAAAAGCAGCTCGCGTACTGGGAGCGCATCACCGAGCGCTACAATGAGGCGAAGCCGCCAAGGGCGTACAAGCGCCAAAGGGAGCAGCTCCGCAAGCACTGGGATCAGGTGAAGAAGCAAGTCAACCTGTTCGCGGCGGAGTACGAGAAGTGCTCGAGGGATCAGGGAAGCAGCGAGAGCTTGAGTGACGTGCGCGATAGAGCGTTGTTGTCGCACCAGTCCATGTACGGCGACTTCAAGCATTTCAGCATCTGAGCGCTCTTGGGGGACAAGCAGATGTTCCAAGTCGGGATTCTGCACACCGGTGCGACAAAGAGGACGAAGACCACCGACACTGGTGGTTACACGACCAGCGAAAGCGGAACTCGTCCGGTGGACCTCAACCGGACGTGCACGGAGGAAGAGAGTTCCGGCACACCTATGTCCTCCCGGCGGCGTCCCATAGGCGTCAAGGCTGCGAAGAATAAGGGGAAGGCGAAGGCGACATCCTCCTCGGCCGCCGCCCCCCCATCGCCGATCCCGATCCCTACCCTGACCTCGGCGACAATTGCCTACTCGGATTTGGCAACGGCCTCGATGGCGCAGACGTTGTTGGATACGCACAACGCGTTTATGAAGTGTACGGATCCGACCAGAGCCGAATACCTCCAGGGGTTGATCGATGAGTTGTGCCAGAAGTTGGGGCTTTTGTAGAATAGTCAAATTTTTTTATTTATAACCATTGTAACTTTTTTTAATCAATGTATTATTTGTCGTTTCTATTTAATCGTTGTGTTTTTTAATTAGTTTGCATTTATATATTTGAAAACATTTAAATTACTTAACAAAACAATAGTAAAACCTATAGGGCGCCCCATTGCAGGTGGAAGGGCAAGAGGATAAAATGCTGACGTGGGAGGTGCATAGGGCGGGCTTTAGGACGCCCCTTAGGGCACCCCATTGTGGATGCCCTAATATACTACTCCCTCCTATCCATAGTAGCGGACAGTGGTGAACGCAGAAATTTTTGTCAGTAGGGACTTTACTGTATGTATTCTCATTATCTATGAAAATAGTCTTGTGGATGAAATAAGTATTAATGTTTGTTGGTACTGTAAAAAGATAGAGAGAAACGATTGTAAAGTATAATAAGAGTGGAGAAAATTTGGTGGTAATCTTTCTATAAATAAAAATGATACTAATTTTGGTGAGCATACCAAAAAAAGGACTATTTTTTGTAATTTTTTCAAAAATGAAAAATATACTAGTAAAAATACAAGAAGTTTTTACATAATTAAGTTGAAAAGAAAAAAAAGTCTAAAATTTAACTTATGGGTTAGAGTTACTAAGAAAATAAAATTTGAGTTTGCCTTGATTATATGGAAAGAAAAATGAAATAATGCTTTGTTAATTATGATTCTGGAAAAAGTTATAGATGAGACGAAAATTTAGAATTCATTTATTGAAAATTAAGTTATCAAATTGAAATTAGTTTACAGAGTCGAAAGAAAATTTAACAAAGCACATTTTAAAAAAAATTTATATATTTCTATCAAAACGAATAGGCGTTTAAGATGAGAGTAGTTGTCCTTTTAATTTAATTTAGTCGCCAATAAATGAACCGTCATTTTTAAAAAAGCACAACAACTTGACACATTTTACTATGAAGTTTATAATATTAATTGTAATAAAATTATCCTCAAATATGGGCTATTATTTGGCGGATGAGATATACTCTATGTGGCCCGTCTTTGTGAAGACGGTCAGAAGCCCAGCAGATGAAAAGAAGATATATTTTCCGGGTCGCCAGGAGGCAGCGCGCAAAGATGTGGAGCGGGCATTTGGTGTACTCCAGGCTCGATGGGCGGCAGTGATGGGTCCAACACGGTTGTGGTATGTTGACAACATCGCCGACATCATGTACGCTTGTATTATCATGCACACCATGATTGTCGAACATGAAGGTCCAACACTAACTGATTGGACCAATGATGATGCTGGTGCTGCGGGTCCAAGCCACGGCGTGGCCACTAGCAATGTACGCATGGGGATACCCCATGACGATGTCGATCGAGTCCGTGCATTTGCCGACATGCGCCAAAGACAAGCCCATGTTCGGCTCCAGAACGATATTATTGAAGAAGTATGGCAGCGGAGGGGTCGTCGTTGATGTTGTTTTTAATTATTGAAATGTTTTTTTATTTGGTGAAATGTACTTTTCTTTTATTATTTAATAGAATTTGTTTTCCATATTTGTGTCGAAATTTTAATTCCGTAAATTGTTTAGTTCCGGTAATTGTTTAATTTGTGAATTGGTGGTTTTTTTAATTGTGGGAAGTCCTTCGGAAAGTCATTGGGGATGTCCGCCACTGTGCAGTAGGAAGTCCTTATGACGTGGCAGTGCAGTGGGAAGTCCGTATGACGTGGCAGGGGGTGTTTTTAGGAATTCCGCGGGGAATTCCGTGCCATTGCTGTTGCTCTTAGGCCACGCGTCACGCGGGTGGCCCGTATTCCGTCACGAAGGCACGGGATCGCGGCGTGACGCTTTACAGCGCCCCGTCTCGTCCCCAGCCCGTCCCTAGCCCGTTCCGCGTTCCGTCACGCCGTGACGGCTGGCGAGACGTCTCACCACGCACCGAGGCGACGTGGCGCGCTCCGGTACCATGATTGACGCCCACTCGCCGGCCCGCGAGTGGGCATCGTCATGCTGACGCAATAATTCATTTGTTTAAAAAAAAGAATTAAATAAAAATAAAAAATGAAAAACGGTAATATTACCGTTTTTTTCAATATTTTTTTTCAAATTTTTTTTACTCTATAAATACTCCTAATTCATCCTCATTTCACACACAAATACACATCTATTCTTACCAAATCATCTCCATATCCTCTCCAATTTTCATCTAACCTCTCATAAAAAAATGTCCGGCGACGGAAACTCTGGCGGTGGCGGCACAACTTGGCATTCCGCCTCCTCACGGCTTCAGTGCACTCCACCGTTTCCGGAGGATGATTCGCCGGCGGAGTATTTTTTTATTTTCTATAAAATTGTATTTTAAATTATGTCATTTTTATTTTTTTAGGATTTTAATTATGTTTTTTTTTTGTTTTTTTGAATTTTAGGTTGTATTTTTATTTTATGTTGTATTTTTATTTTATTTTTAATGAACTGTATTTTTTTAATTGAATTTGGTTGGAAATAAAAATAAAAAATTAAATTAAATGAATAGTAATTTAAAGAACCGTTAAGTGACAGCGTTTCGGATAGCTTTACTATAAAGTCTTATAACACATGTTGTTAATAAAGTGTCTATTTTTCCGGTAATTTAATTGTACCTTCAAACCCAGTCACATACGTTTTCATTTATGTGATTGCAGTGAAGGTACGACTTTGCAGTAAACCTAATTCTTCTCTTGGTCAACAACTTTGAAACTGGATTATTTATGCCACAATTAATAATACTGTTAAAGAATGAAATCCAATAAATGGATTTGACGTAAATTCACAGCTCCAATAACATTTTTCTACTACTTTAATTAAAAAAACGTTTTAAGATATTCTAATACTTAGTATTCTATTTATAATATTTTTTTGTTTTATTAATACTCCACATCTTAGTAAACAATAAAATTCAAAAACACCTCTATTGTCGTGTAATTGCAACACCTCTCAGGCACAAGTATGAAACTTGGGAAGTGGGCTTCTGGCAGGCAATGAGTTAGGCCCTCCCCCTTAACAGGTCATTGCGTATCCTGATTTAACACCCCTCATAATACTGTCGGATCGGGATGTGTGGGGTCTTAGGGCATCAATAACCCCGTCCCCATTTCCGGCCCCAAGTCCCCTCCACGTCATCATTCCTCTACAGTTGCGGCCCAGGCCCCAACTGCTGTAACCCTGGAGGTTGCGGCCCGGGCCGCAACTAATAAATGACACTATTCACAACTCCTACCTATTTTGAACGTAAAGTAAAATACGTTGAGCAATTATAACACGAGCAATTCATTTTTAATACAAAAATAATAAATTATAAACTAAAAAATATACAAAAAATTAGAGTAATAAAAAAAATGCAAAAAAAATAAAAAAAAATTAAAATTCTGCAATACACGTTGCCCTTCTCCATCTCCTTCTTCCTCTTCCTTCTTCTTCCCCCTCTCCCCCTTCTTCTTCTTCTTAAAAATGCAAAAAATAAAAAAAAAAAAAAAAAATTGATGAAAAAAACGTCACCCCTCTCCATCTCCTTCTTCTTCCTCTTCCTCCTTCTTCCCCCTCTCCCCCTTCTTCTTCTTCTTCTTAAAAATGCAAAAAAAAAAATTAAAATTAAAATCGATGAACAGTAGCGGCCCGTCACCGTGCAACCCCGTCCCGGGCCGGGACGCGGGACGCTCCCCAGGCCGGTAACGCGTCACCGGGACGGGCCTGAGCCGTGCCGCCCTTCCGTGTAATGCATGGGACGGGCCGGGACTCGCGAGATGCGGCCCGGCCCCTTGCGTTACGCATGCTCTTAGGTTGGGATTTCAACCTTTTTGTTTGATATGATAAAATTCCAAAACACCACCATTTTGTGTGCCGGAGAAGCAGCTTCTCCAACTGCATAAATTTTACCGCTAACGTTGCTTGACGGTAAATTCAACCTTTTCTTTTTTGATTTAACTATGTAAATTAGTATATTTACATAATACACAAAATAGGTTGTATACCTAGTGGTATAAGACGTGGCTTCGCCTTGCTCCATGAGTTCGCAATTTTAAACATTTCCTGGGTTTTTTTTCTCTATTTCGCCTTTTACTCTATTTAATTTCTCGTTTTCCACTTTACCAATTTACTCCTAATATATAAATTAAAAATAACTATCATTCCAATCTAATAATAATACATAAAACATATATTAATAATTTAAAATTACGTGAAGATTTATATGGAAATACAAATTCTCCTATTTTGTTATCTGATTTATCAGTGGCTCAGATCTTCGAGAATAAATTCGATCGATCAAACGTGTAACTGCCTCCTTGACTGTTCCCAACTAACAGTTATCGCACGTGTTGATTTCTCTATTGTTTATTCAGCATTTATATTTTGCACAATAAACTTAAAGTTTACAGAGTAGGAATTCTCTATTCTCCCCATCACCATAAATTCTTCCAGTTCATCTAAGGAAGATTAACCAATTAAACTTAATCATACCAACATTTTCTTTGTGTTCATTTCAATGAATTAGTTATGATTTTGAGTGATCAGGTTTGGCATAATACTTTCTCTCTCAGCATAGTATCTTGTAGAATTATTATTTTTTCTCATAAATGACGTTGCTCTTCTCTGTATGAAAAAAATTAATTTTAAGTGTTTCAATCAATTCAATCTCAAATAATGTGAAATCAATATTCAATTCCATCTTTTAGTCACGAGTAGAGTATACTACTTATTTCGAAATATATTTAATTATCAAACATGGAACATGAAAAGAGAAGAATACAAAAAATTTCAGTTACGAGATCATCCAATGAAACATGAAAAGAAGCACCCACAAATTCATTCTATGAAATTGAGGTTCGAAATCCCATCATTTACCCCCTTTAAAAAAATCATGTGTATTGTATTATTATTGGTAAAACTCAAATACCAAATTTCGATTAAAAAAAAGGGTAGGGAATCGATTATGATTTTTGTTCAATAATCCTAATCTTCGTTTCGAAATGAATTGAAAAGGGAGGACGAAGAAGCAATGGGAGAATTAGAGCATCAATAACCCCGGCCAGGTTTCAGGCCCCAAGTCCCCTCCACGTCATCATTTCTCTACAGTTGCGGCTCAGGCCCCAACTGCTTTAACCCTACAGGCAACAACCCGGGCCGCAACTAATAAATGACACTATTCACAACTCCAACTTATGTTACTCGTAAAATAGAATACGTTGAGCAATTGTGACACGAGAAATTCATTTTTAATACAAAAATAATAAATTATAAACTAAAAATATAAAAAAATTTGAATATAAAAAAAAGTGCAAAAAAAGTGCAAAAATCTCGACCCCTTTCCCTCTCCATCTTCTTCCTCTTCCTCGTTCTTCTTCCTACCCCTCCCTCTCCTTCTTCATCTTCTTCCTCTTCCAAATTAAAAATTCAGAAATCGTGAACAGTAGCGGCCCGAACAGTAGCGGCCCCGGGAGATCAAACGCGAGGACGGGCCGGAACTTCACGCCCTCCATCGCTTGTGCCGGGCCGGGCCTCGCGATTTGCGGCCCGGCCATCCGCGTTAACGATGCCCTAACTGTATTTTTTTTCTTCTAAAATTTGTGTTGATAAGGGGAAATTACATAGTTACAATTAATATAATATGGCCTTATTGTTGTGTCCGTACCACACAGGTTAGTTGTTAGTCCATCCACCATAAAACATATAAACTGGGGCATATAGTTTAAATGAAAATTGAGACGGAAAAACATATAAAAACATGCCTATCCACATAATAAATATCATAACACTAACACGTAGCATGTTCAAACATATATTAAATGACGTGGACCTACTTCCATTTCATGTCGTTGGACCAAAAAGACTTCCAAGATAGGTACTATTTGTTTCAACATTAGCTTAGCAGCACTGTGAGAATGAGTTAAATCATAAATAATTACTACTACTACTACTATATTTATATAAAATTATAATAATACTATATCATAAAACATTGTTCATTTTCATAGTCACGCGGGGTAGAATAATTAAACTAATAATTGGGACAAAACATAACAATAAAAATTCTAACTAAACATATTACGGCAAACTGAATTCTCAATTCCATACCAAAGCATTAAAAGGATCTCAATTGAACATTAAGATAGTACTCCATGTTATTGGGGTACAATTGCACATATGCACGGATGTCAATCGCGCTAGTCCATCGTATTTCAGTTCACCCCTAGCAGATTAATTGTGTGTGGACTAATTGTTCAAGTTTTGAGCTAACCCAGCTAGCGTGATAGGTGTTTCATAATAATAATAATAATAATAATAATACTTATTTTCCCTTCCGCACATGGCGGAAGGGCCACCACCTCACCCTCCCTAGCGGAACTCCCCACGACACAGACACAACGCGTGCCGATGTTTGGATTCATGCTCACCCATGGTCTATTGCCGAGCATGTAGTTTTCTCAAAAAAAATCTCTAAGTACATATGATCAGTGATGATGTGTATAAGAACAATTTTGTACATATCACCCAAAGGCCAAAGACAAGTATCAAGAATAGATAACTAGAGTGACCCCCCATGATATTCAGTGTTCCCTCATTGTGACCAAATAGGGTTCCACCACTCTTCAACAAGACAAATATAACCAGTAAACATGGCAGCCATGACACAAAACAAGAAAACATCATTAATTTTTACAGTAGAAAATAAATATGGGAAACAAACAAGTTCAAGGAAATGAAGTGTGCATCAAAGTAGTTAGGGTTGTCCAGACCAACACACCACCAACCGCTGCAATCTTATTGTCCAACTTGCATCTTCTTGTCTAATCCAATCAATTTGACTATAAACAGCCTTTAAATTGCTACCAAATTTCCCACATTATTTAACTGGAAATCTGATATTTTGTGTCACTAAAACATTATACTACCTCCGTTCATGAAAAATAGTCTTATTTTTATATTTTGGTTGTTCAACAAAATTAATCTCTATCTATTTTTGATAAATTTTGAATTTTATCTTATTTTTCACTAATAATACATCAATTAATCTTTCTATCTAATACTTTCTTACATCATTAAATTTGTATTAAAGCTCATATAGTTAACTGAGTACATCTTTGGCGACTCAAGTTTAATCTCTAACTATCTAAGAGCATCTCCAAGGGAGAAGTTATATAAAAAAGGTATATTATATGTATTTACATTCTTAAAAAAGTGAAATATACTCTTTTAAAAAGTAACACATTCCAAAGAGAAAAGGTATATATATAGAAAGGTAAATTATCATTTAAAAATAAAATAATAGTACAAAATGCATTAAAAATATAAAGTGTAATACCTTCTCAAATACTTTTTCCCTTGGAGAATGGTTTTTCATGAAAAGAAGACAAATATGATAGTTATAAGATTTTACCTCTCCGGGAGGTAAAGATACCTCTTCAAAATGGGAAAAGGTATAATATCTTCTCAAATACCTCTTCCAGGGACGGAGCCAGAAGTTTTTAGTAAGAGGGGCAAAAATATACATGAAGATAATTTAAACATTCAGGGGCAATTGATGGAAAATTAACAAAAAAATGTTATAGCAAGTTATATTTATATATATGTAGTTAAATATGAGCAGGGGCATTTGCCCCATCTAGCAGTAAGTAGGCTTGCACAAGGGTCGGAACCCGCCGGTTCCGGGCCCGAACCGGCGGGTCAAGGGTCGGAAAATCCGCGAACCTGAACCGGCCCGCCTAGCTCCCGGCGGTTCCGGTTCAGGTTCAAAAAACCGGCGGGTTACGCGCCGGTTCAAAACCGCCGGTTTTCGGCTCGAACCGCCGGTTCCGGGCCCGAACCGGCGGGTTGACGATTTTTTTTTTTTTTTTGCATTTTTCAACTTTTCAATTTTAATCAAATTACATTACACTTTTCAAGTTTGCTTTTGTATGCAATGTGAGTAAATAAAATTGAAAAAAATACGTCTAAAGCTGCAATTTTATTGAAATTGCATGTTTACAAATTACACGTTACAAGTTACAACAATTACAAATTGAAAACATATGGCGGTCTTGAATTCTTAAACAAAATTTAAATACAAATGAGACTACTAGTGAAGAACTAATTACAAATGACAAGAAACGACGTTGAAGTTCTTAAACGTATAAGTGTATTATATATATACTCTTAACCGGCGAAGAAGATCTTTCTACATAACTAAATTAAGGACACCTTTAGCAATTCAACTTTAAATGTTGAGTTTCGTCTAACAATCAACAATTATAGTAGAATTGTCAAAAGTTTCCCTCATTTAGCCGTATAGAGAAATATACTTCATCGACTAGAGTATATACAAATACAATTATGTAATTGTATTTGCATATTTTTAAAGTAGGAATTAATGGGAAAAAAAAGAAATAAAAGAAAAAGGACTTGAGCTCAACTTAAATTAAAAATTTAAGTTGAGGTGCCTACGTATCCCAATTGCTCATTTGCATTAGGGAATCAAAGTCCACGTAGTTCTCTTACCTTACTTACCTATTTGGTTTGGCCGGCGGCGGTTGACGGTTGGCCTAATCTTCATCCCCGGTGAATTCATCTTGTGATCCCTCTTGACGATCATTCCAATCATTTTCTTGTTCTCGGACGTCAGCTTTGGCCCAATCATCAAGTAACATCACGGCTTCCATATTTTTCGCCGAGAGCTTACTTCTTGATTCATCCAAAACGCGCGAGCCAACACTAAAAGCGGACTCGACGGCGACGGTGGAAGCCGGAATAGAAAAAATCTCCTTGGCCATTGAAGCAAGGATGGGAAAATCTTTCTCGTGGGTTCCCCACCAATCGAGGACGTCGATTTGGGCGGGAGGAGTAGGACCTTCATCACCAAAGGAAAAGAGTGATTCAAAATATAAATCTAATTCACTGACCATACCTGAGGACCTTCCGCCGGTGCTGTAGTTGTATAGGTCGGCTAGTTGGGATTGCGCGTCGGGGTCATCATAATCGGCTTGAAATGCAAAGCCATAGTTATGTTGTGGAGGAGGGGGTCTTCTGACTTGGTGAGTGGTGTTATACTTGGTTTCATATTCGGTGTAGAGAGAGCGCAAGTTATACTCGAGGTTTTGTTGCACAACTGACCGGTCCGGGAGGTTTATTTGAAAGGTTTCTGAGAGGTCGACTCCAAATTCGTCACTGGTATCGGATTGGATTGCTTGAAGGGGACCAAGATCAATTGAACTCAAATTGTTATAATAAAAATCTAAAATTCTAGAGGTACCTGCTAATTTCCATTTTGGATCCAATACCTTTGCAATCAAAAACACGTTAGGAATCTCACTGAAATACTTGAGCCATTTTTCAATCATATAATACAAAACGCACATTAACTCGGGAGAAGAGGAAGCATTTTTCATTGAAGTTTTAAAACCAAGGGATATGTACATGCAATGCTCCAAAACACGAACAGCAGTGCAATAATAAACACCCGACAATTCAACAGTAGCATTTTTGAAATATTTGAACAATTTAAATAAAGCCAAACTGTTATCCCAACAACTATGCGAAAGATATAAATCACGGTAGGGGTTAGTTCTATAAAAATCACATAAAGCATCTTTATGTGTCAAGGTAGAATTCAGACAATCATATGTCGAATTCCATCTATGAGACACATCCATAGTAAAATTCGTGTACCTGACATTCTTTTGATGGCAATATTTCTTCCATACTTTGCCAATAGCTGGCTTTTGATGGATTAATCTAACTGCATTTCTAATAGGAGAGACATGCTTTTGCCATAATTCAAGGGCATCCTGTACACATAAATTTAAAATATGGCAAATGCATCTTTGATGAAAATACTTACCTCCAATTACCGGTGTACAAGCCGCAATCAAATCGGCAATACTTGCGGTGTTGGCAGTTGCATTATCAAAACCAATAGAAAATATCTTGTTGCATAGCTGAAACTCATTCAACACTTGTATAATCAAAGAAGCAATTTCTGGTGCAGTGTGTGGACTTTCAAATTCTCTAAAACCAATTAAACGCTTGTTCAAAGTCCAACTGTTGTCCACAAAGTGAACCGTAATACCCATGTATGAATGACGGTTAAAACAATCCGTCCAAACATCTGAGCAAATGTTCACCCTGTGGCCCATGTTAACTAAATAACGTGATAATTCTACCTTTTTCTCCAAGCACTGCCGAACGGTAGATCGTTGCACGGTCATTCGACCTATTCTTTTGATTGCTACATTCAACCCACTTTGCATAGTAACCTCAAAACTTTTGTCATCAAAAACATTAAAGGGCATATGCTTCATAGCCGCCCATCTAGTCATTGTATCATCAAAATTCTTTTTATCATATTTAAATAGAGGCGCACCTGACGAACCCGAGCCGGCGCCGGCGGGTTGGAAGTTTAGTTGGCTTTGGGTAGAGGCAGTGCCGCATTCTACCGGATGCTTTGCCACTAAATGGCGACGGAGGGTGCCATATCCACCACCGGCGGACCATTTGTACACTTTATCGCAATAGTTGCAATAAACATGAAAGTCCGAAGTCTCTTCTTGAGAGTTCGGATCGTGAGGACTTGGAATCACCACCGCCACCTTCTTGTAGTGTTTGATAAAAATGTCCGATTTCAAAGGTTTTGCCGTGTTAGTGGGTGCAGGGGGAGGCATCTCCTCATTTCCGCCGGTGCTAGAAGGAATACGAGAATGCGATCTATCCTCGTTGTTGTCCGAGTCCGACGATATAGTAACGTCGAACTCCTCATCTCCCCTACCCCCGCCTTGTTGCATTTCAGCAAGTAGCATGGCGGTCCTATGATCTTCTTCCATCTACAAATATTATGTACGTAGAAGTTAAAAGTATGAACGCAAAAAAAAATTAATGAAATTTTGTGCATGTGAATTGGAAAACAAATTTTTCATTACTTACTTGCATGCGTTCGGCTGCCAATCGGGAAACCTCGTCCATAACATCTCGACGACTAGGTCGTCGAGATTTTGAGGGACGCGTAGTGCTTTGATCTTGGGCTATTCCCTTGCCCCGATCACCACGTCCCGATCCACCACGAGAAGAAGACATATTGAATATATTGATAAATGAAAAGTAATATGGACTTGGAATAAAATATGTATGAAGTATAAAAGAAGTGGTAAATTATGAGCACAACAAATATAGTAGTGAGTAGAAAGTGTAGAATTAAACTTGCGCAATTAGAGAGAATGATGAGAGAATAGAGAAATGGAGATTGAGAATGAAATCCTTGTTAACACAAGAATGGGGTAAGGAAATATGAAGGAGAAGTGAGGTATTTATAGGAGTAAAATTGGAAGAAATAAAAAAAAAAATTCAAATTTCAAACTTTCAAATTTTCGGCCGAACCGCCGGTTTACCGCCTGAACCGGCGGTTCAACCTCAAAACCGGCGGTTTTTCCACGAAACCGGCGGGTTGGTCCACGGTTTTCCGACACAAACCGCCGGTTTCTGACCTCACCTAGCCCCCTACGCCTGAAAAGCTTCCGGAACCGGCGGAAACCGGTCGGAACCGCCGGTTCAAACCGGCGGTTTTCCTCCAAAACCGGCGGTTTTCGCCCAAAACCGGCGAACCGCCGGTTCATACCTATCCCTACTTTGAACCCCTACGAACCCCTACGAACCCTAGCCGTTCGACCCTTTGAACCGGCGGTTCGAACCGCCGAACCGCCGGTTTTGAACCGCCGGTTCACGGTTCAAGTTATGCCCGAACCTGAACCGGCCCTTATGACCCTCCGACCCTTCAGCCGGTTCAACCCGCCTGTTCCGGGCCCGGTTCCGGTTCATGAACCGGCGGGCCCGAACCGGTGGTTAACCGGCGGGCCGGGCCGGATTGTGCATGCTTAGCAGTAAGCTAGATCCGTCCCTGACCTCTTCCCTTGGAGAATGATTTTTCATGAAAAAGGTAAATATGGTAGTTATATTAGTTTACCTCTCTATTTATCTCTCTCCTTAGAGATGCTCTAACTACTGCTCCTAAATATAATTTGCATTAAAGATAAAGGTAAACCATGGAGTGATTTATTTTCCATATAATTTTAATAGTATAAAACATTTATAAAGGAATAAGCAATATGACAATTATTCAAGGACAAATAGTACGTGTAGTTACACCAAAAAATAAAAATAATTGAATTAGCAAACGTAGTGGTAGAGTAGAGAGGTAGTAGGGTTGCACAGGAATTCCCTGCGGTGAAACAGTAGTTTTTATTCAAAAAAACAGAGATATGAAAGAACCACTTGGGAAGAAACCTAAGAGCATCTCCAGTGGGCGGACATCCCACTCGGACATCCACTAGGACATCCCAAAAACACCTCCTGCCACGTCACTAGGACATCCCACCCCACTGCCACATCACTAGGACATCCCCTGCATATCCGCCCTTCCCATCGCCCTTCCCACTAGGACATCCCACAATTAAAAAAATCACAATAATTTAATTTGTAGAAATGAAATTTGTAGTAAAAGAAGAGAGAAACTTGTTAACACAAGTGGTGCAAATGAAATGAAGTTCAACGAGCCGTATATATAGAATTTAAAAAAAAAAAAAATCAAATATCGGACGTCCGACCGGGACGTCCGACCTTCGCCACAGTGGCGCCCGTCCATCCGCCCGTCCCCGGGACGTCCGAGGACACCCGACGTCCTCACGGGACGTCCGTATCCGACCTCCGACCTCCCAACGGCGGACGTCCCGTCGCCCTTCCCGGTGTCCGACCGGACGTCCTACCGGAGGGGCGCCATAGGAGATGCTCTAAGTGATAAGAAAGAAGAAAGAAAAAATAGTAATTATACCCTATCCATATGTGATGATTGCTGCAATGGAAACTTAGTTCATCCACAATGCTGACATTAAACCGTCTCTTAATCGTCCCTTAAATTACTATTCCTGGGTCCTACTGTACTTTTTTACTTCATTCGTTAACTAAGGGACGGAACCTGCAACCCTTCATCCCTTAAATTACTATTCATTCAATTTTATTTTTTATTTTTATTTCCAAGCAAATTCAATTAAAAAAATACACATCATTAAAAATAAAATAAAATTACAACATAAAATAAAAATACACTTAAAATTCAAAAAAAATAAAAAAATATAATTAAAATCCTAAAAAAATAAAAAATGACATAATTTAAAATACAATTTTATAGAAAATAAAAAAAACTACTCCGCCAGCGAATCATCCTCCGAAAGCGGTGGAAGTGCACTGAAGCAGTGAGGAGGCGGAATGCGAAGTTGTGCTGCCATAAACGTAATTCCGTTAAGCCAGGCTTGGTATTGGGCGGGCGTCATGCGGGAAGTGTCCGCCGTTGTGGCGGTCATGTACATGGCCATAAGGGAGTTGGGGGGTCCCCCCGAGCCCGAGCCCGCCTGGATTGATTCGGCTCGGCCCCTCATCCCTCTACCCGCCTTCGCCGCATTTCTACCTTGCGGCCGACGGCGCCCACGGGAGAACCCCCCGGCATCGTCTGCCGGGGTCTCAACCTCCTGCGAGGCAAACTCTTGTGGCCTGCTGCCCGAACCGCCCTCACCAGACGAGTATTGGCCACTCGCCGTGTGCTTCGTGCGCTTCGAGGTCGAGCCCGTGCTGGATCGCACACCGTTGGCCCACCTTTCCTCGTCCTTGACGACCTCCCAAATATCGACATATTTGAATTGTTTGCCGGTTTCGTCGAAGTAGACCCGCAAAGCCGACCTCAGAATGTCAGCTCTCGTGGCTCCGCTTTTGTAATGAGCCGTTTCATTCTTGTGGATGGCGCAGAATCGTTTGACCTCTCTGTCGACTCGGTCAAAATGAGCACGGAGCATCTTATATGTGCGGCGGCGGGACCCCTTCGGCTTAATCTGGTGGTAGACCTCGGTGACCTTTTCCCAGAAGCACTTCCGGGGTTGTTGATTCCTGACGATGGGATCGTACGAGACTCTGATCCATGCGTTGTACACCGCCAGCGTTTCTTTGGGGCCGTGCGGATGCCGGCCTAGATCCTCCTCCTCCTCGTCCGCCTCCGCCCTGGAGCTTCTAGCGCATCGGCCTCCTCCCCCGCCTCGGCCTTCTTTCGGAATGGGTTCAACGGAATAATCCTCTCGAATTTGGGATAATCCCTGCGAATACCGCGGGGCGGAGGGACGGGCGTATGCATCCACGTCAAAATTGGGTGGTTGGTACCCCCGGCGTCGACGAACCGGAACCACCCAATGTGTTGTACATGCTCTCCCAGTCGCCGAACGCGTTGAGATTCCACCCGCCGGAGCCGCCACCGCCGGAGTTTCCGTCGCCGGACATTTTGTGATGAGATGTTAGATGAAAATTGGAGAGGAACTGGAGATGATTTGGGAAGAATAGATGTGTAGTTGTGTCTGAAATGAGGATGTATTAGGAGTATTTATAGAGTAAAAAAATAAAAAAAAATAAAAAAAAATGGAAAACGGCTATAAACGGTAATATTACTGTTTTCCACTTTTTAAATTTTTTTTAAATTCGAATTAAAAAAAAAAGAGATTTATTGCGTCAGCGTGACGATGCTCACTCGCGGGCATGCGAGTGGGCATCGTCACGCATGGCGCCGGGGCGCGCCACGTCGCCTCGGCGCGTGGCGAGACGTCTCGCCGTGACGGAACACGGAACGAGCTGGAGACAGGACGGGGCGCCGCAACGCGTCACGCCGCCGCCTCGTTCCTTCGTGACGTAATACAGGCCACCCGCGTGACGCGTTGCGGGTGGCCTTATGAAACGACATATGTGGATGCCCACTTTCCAACTACCTGTGTTTCTCTCTTCTAAATTTCTCTTTTCGGGATTTCCAATTTTTGGTACGCGACTCATGTCTTATCTATCGGTCACAATCCATATGTGCATTGCACAATACTGCTTTTCTATATTCGCAGATATCCATTTCTTTCTCAATACATCAACATGAAGTCATCTAATACATGAGTATTGTTGTGAACACTAATTTAGAACGACAGAATATATTCATCTTTTTCGGAAACATGAATGGAACTAATTGCACTCCAAAAATTAAACTAAGTTAAATTTTGCTTATTTTGAGATTCACACTTAGGTGGTGGCGTGGTGCAAGCATATAATAAAGGGAGCAATTAGAAATGAGTTTATGCACAAGGTTTAGTTGTATTTAAGGGCACACCCTTTAAAAGTGGAAATGATCTTAGTACTTACTTCATCCGTTCACGAATAGGAGTCCCGTTTTTCCATTTTTATCCGTCCGCGAATAGGACTATCGGTTCATAATTACTATATAAATGGTAAATGGACTTCATATTACACTAACTCATTCTACTCAAATTATCATCTAAAACTATTAATTTACAAGTGTGATCTCTATTCCACTAATTTTCTTCCACCCCCACTTTTCTTAACATATTTTTAAATTCGTGCCGAAAATAAATGAGACTTTTATTCGCGGATGCATGGAGTATTTCTTTAAGTACTCCTACATTATAAGAGTGGTATTGTTATTATACATTTCACCAAATGTGGTGATTTATAGTGCAATTAAACCAAAAAGGTAATACACTACATTGTTTTGCTATGTGGTGATGGAGAGAAGGAGATAGAGGCAAATGTGAAAGAAACAAAAATAAGACTGGCGATGCAGTTAGGTAGTAGTAGTAGTGGAAGTTGCAGAATTAGACTGGACAATCAAGTCGGCAAAAAGGAGTGGTAAAAAGACACCATGGTTTCTTTTTTTTTACTGACTCAATCCAAACAGGGAGATTCACCTAATACCAAATATGGATACTAAATGGAAGCTAAATTGTCCTCTAATGTTTTAACAGTCAATCATCAGTGCCCACATCTTATGCACATATACAGACTGAATATACTAAAAGTGGCAAGTAAAAGTAGGTTTTTTCACAGTTTCCCATGATATAAACAAGTCAGTCTAGTAGATAGATTGTTACTCCTAGTTGGCAATTGAACCCCTATATATTTGCAGGTGTCAATTATTTTAAATTTGTGTAAAAGCAGAAAAATGAGAGCCCCCCCATCTGCTATCATAATTCTGAATTCCAAAGCTGATGTCAATAGTACTCCTAGTTTCTTGACTCTCCCTGTCACTCGTAGGGGCATTCTTGGTAATTCACATGCAGCGTTATTGTTTCATCAGGTAGAGATAGTAATGGTATTTAGTATAAGTTGGTAGTTCCATTATTACGGTTTTTATTAGTGTGAAGAAATTTAGCAAGTGAGGTGACAACCCCCTCGTTTTGCCCATAAGATAAAATAAATAATATCATGATCACGGCCAAACACTTGCAAAAATTTGTTAGATAAAAACCCATTTTCATTTTCCATGCAAAAACTTGCAAGCAAAGGTAAAATCCAGTTGATCATTTCCAAGAACTTATAACAGAGTATTACATCAGGAGCAGTTGTCGAATCTATACTCGAGTAAGCATTGCATCACATAAAAAGAGTGAAAATTAGACTGAACTGAAACCACAGAAATTTTGAGAAACAAACTTATCTTAACATGAGACAAATCAGTAGTATCTTAATCCAAGCCTATAAAGTTATAGTAATTACAAATATAGTTTGGCTTTTGATATAAAAAAAACCATAGAATGAAATTATGGACTTGTCTGTGATGGTGCAAATGTTGATGTTGGCTATTTTAGGTGACCAGACACTGAGCAGAGGAACTAACTCTATTTACTGCCCACCTCTGAGTTGTAACTAAAGCCATCTACCTGATTTCTCATCAGCAAAACTAAAGCCACACCTTTGACTGATGAGAGAGAGAGAGAGCATACTTGCACATTTATCATAAGAGTGTCCACTATAAGGCGGACACGCCCAATAGCCCCGCCCCAGTTTTTGTTCATAGCCCCAGTTTTGTTATCCATAGCTCCAAAATTCTATTTCCGCCACTACAGTAGACACCTCCAATAGCCCCTAAATTTTATTATTAAAATAATCGCAGTGTAAATAAATAGAAAACGCGGTAATTAGGGCCGAATATTCGTTGTATTGCAAATGGTGAAAAATAAGTAGGGGGTGTGGATAGTGAGTGGATGGATTTTGTGAAAATGGTGAAAAATAAGTAGGGGATGTGGTATTTAGGGTGTCCACTATGGAGTGGGCGCGGCTGTAGCCGCGAGGGTGGGCGGGGGGGGCGGCGGATTATAGTGGAGAAGTTGTCCGCCCCGGGGGCGGACGCGGCGAGGGGGGCGAGAGGCGGCGGACGCGCGATAGCCGGGTGCGGGGCGAGGACGCGTCGGACGCGCGATAGCTGCGCCTATAGTGGAGGACATAGCCGCAGCGAATTAGCCGGTTGCGGGGAATTTGAAATTTTTTTACACTCCCTCTATAAATACCACACCCCCTACTTATTTTTCACAATTTTCACAAAATTCATCCACTCACTATCCACACAACCACTCTCTAAAAAATGAATCGAGGAGACGAGGACTCACGCGACTCTTAGGAATCGGGATATGACACCAATACATCACACCCGTCGGGTTTTGCCGGATATGGCACGACTCCGTCCCAGTATTGGAATTGGAATCAATCTCCCCACGCCGAGAGTGGCCGAAGCGTAGCAGATTTGAAGACCCTATCGGAGGGCCAATACCACAAGACGGGCGCGCCGAAGTTCACCTTGTGGGAGTAGTATCTTGTCCTCGCGGATTGTCCGAAATTCAGGTCGATCGTGGCGCAAGAGGTGGGCACAGCTCCTGGCCCGAAGCGCACAAGGCACAACCTTGCCGGGGAATACAGCAGTGGGAGCGGCTCGCACGAGTTCGAGCAAGTCGAAGAGCCAGCCGCGACTCACATTAGGCGACGACGGCCCCCGGGACAACAGGCCTCTATCCGCAGTGCCAGAGGGGGTAGAAGTGCCTCCCGCCTAACGGCGGCCGCGTCCGGATCGCGCATCCCCCAGTCTGCCCCAATCCCACAGCCCACGGTGCAACCCCACGAGGTATTGATCAATACCATAGACGTAACGTTGATGCAACAACTACAAGACGTATGCAGCAAATACGCAGGGGAAAAAGACCCGTACCTCAGGAACGTCTACAAGCGGCTCATCACTCGGATTGAGAGATGACTGGCGAGCGTTGATAATGATCCTGGGGAAACCGCGGCCGGCAGCAGCGAGGGAGGAGGAGGAGGAGGAGGAGAAGAAGAAGAAGACGACGAGGAAGCCGACTCCGACACCGAGTAGACGGTGGCGGAGTTTTTGGTTGTATTTTATTTTAATTATTCGTTGTATAATTTTACCGGTTTGTAATACAACGAATATTCGGCCCTAATTACCTCGTTTTCTATTTATTTACACTGCGATTATTTTAATAATAAATTTTGGAGGCTATTGGAGGTGTCCACTATAGTGGCGAAAATAGAATTTTGGGGCTATGTACAACAAAATTGGGGCTATGGACAAAAACTGGGGCGGGGCTATTGGGCGTGTTCGCCTTATAGTGGACACTCTTATAGAGGGAGTGTAAAAAATTTCAAATTCCCCGCAACCGGCTAATTCGCCGCGGCTATGTCGTCCACTATAGGCGCCGCGCCTATAGGCGCGGCTATAGCCCCCCGCCGCGTCCTCGCCCCGCACCCGGCTATCGCGCCTCTCGCCCCCCTCGCCGCGTCCGCCTCCGGGGCGGACAACTTCTCCACTATAATCCGCTGCCCCCCCCCCCGCCCACCCTCGCGGCTACAGCTGCGTCCACTCCATAGTGGACACCCTAACAAGAATGGCTACTGCCTACTGGGATGGCCATGGGCTGATGCTCTATCAAGTTTTGATAATGTAGTCAACAAATAATTTCATTAAGAACACAATTGCAGATCAGAGAATGACACTGCACATTCATAAGAATCGGCATTGCACCCTACCTTAAATTGTCAACATAGATCACTTTCGAATGTTTAAGCTGACAATTAAGCGAATTAGCTAAGGAGATCAAAACTTGGCTATATATTTCTATATCTAACTTGCTATTTTTACATCAGAGAACCTAGAACCGACGGTCTGTAATTGCCACAGTTGCGGCTAAGACAAGGTGATGAGGTGCAAAAGGAACAATGCTCAACTCCTAATTAAGAAAACCTCACTAAAGACCTCAGTAAAGAGAGATGGAAAACCATGATGCAGTCTAAACTTAGCATGAAGTTTTTGGCTTCAATTTTCACAACACATACCAAGAAATGGACAGTATCAAGCCTCTGTGCTTCACACTTCTAAATTGCAGATTGCTATTAAAACCCCAAAATGATCAGCATTTTAGTGTATCAGTGAAGCTATCAAAATACCTTATTGAACCATGAGTATATTTCACATGAAATGTGAAAATTAATCTTGATTCAAGAATTTTACTTCATGTTATCAAACAGAGTAGTACTCCTTTGCAAAGAAAGAAACAAGAACTGGAAACAGACATCAATAACACAACAAAATTTTGAATCTTGCATTAAAATATAACCATATACACAATCTCATCATCATCATCATCATCATCATCATCCAAAGACAGCAACAATATACATAAATTACTAAATTAGACAATTATACTTATAAAAGCTACAATGGCTGATCCCCCGCCATTTGGAGGCGTTTCTCAATCAATTGAACATTGAATTCACCGTCGCTAACTTTCAACATCTCCGGCAACGACATTGAAACACCGTGTTCTATCAAAAGCCGATGCCGCGGTATAATCTTCATCTCCAAACTGAACGAGAAATACTGCGGAAACCTCTTAATTTCACCCAAATCTCCATTCATCTCCTTCAGAAAGTACTCCAATTTTGGCGCGTAATTCTTCTCCACGCTGAACGTCAACAGCCCCGGGGATCGGAGCACCATATTCCTCACCTCGACATACTCAATCCCCAATCTAGTCAGAAATTCAATCTTCGGCACCAGTGTGCGCTCCACGCTCGATACCAGAAGCACTGTCGTCTGCGACGTCAATTTGTTCGCCCCTACGAAGCCTAATTCGGATAGAAACTCAAATGCCGGCTTCAATTGAGCTTCCAGATCGGAGACGAGGATCCTAGGGCACCGGGTGATCGACTTCCTAATCTCGGGGAAGGGGATTTCGACGGTGTGAAGCAAAAAATCGAAGATTGGGTAAATGTCGGCGTAGGGATCGGTGGTGAGGAGCTTCGGGTGCATGTCTAGGATGCGGCCTACTGCGGCGATGTCGAGTCCCATGGAGGAGAGGCATTGGGTGATGGAATGGAGAGCGGAGAGAGGGGTGGAGCGGAGTGTAGGGTTTAGGTCTAGCGCCTTTTTGTGGTTTACGTTTAAGGATTGGAGGTAGAGTATCTTCCGACGGAAATTGAGACCAGAATCGGTAGAGGTAGAGCCGTTGCAGAGGCAGCCGGCGACGGCGACGGCGGTTTGAGCGAGCTGCAATTTAGGCGGGGATGGAATTTGCAGTTGGAGGATCATTATCCTTTTTTTCTTTTTTTGTTTGGTATAATTTTCATTTGAGTAAAATCCATAAATTTCACTTCGAAATTTGAGCCCATTTAACCACACTAATAATGGGCTTTACTCCAATAAGGCCCAAATTGAATTCATTTTTCAGTATTGATGCATTTGATGTTCAAAAATATATTGTGCTTGTTACTACTATTCTTGTGCTGTTGCCTTAGAGCAAAGTCTCCACCAATACGCACACCACTTTATCTCTTTATCATATACCAACAAAGCAATTCTTCATATACTATGGCCGATATTCTAAAAATGACCAAAAACATGAAGTCTTTTTATCAAAAAATTACATCATAGTAGAGGCATGTTAGGCCTTGAGTTGCACATAATTGGTATGTAAGCTTTTTCCAGCAAAAAAAAAAAAGAGTAAATCGAATTGTAAGGCAATTACTTTTTTCATCACTTTAGGTATTACGCGACTCCACGTAGACACTACGGTAGCAAGATTAAGATTTTGGAAAAAGAATACCTAAATCTTCTTCTCTAAGATATCTACCCAAATTCTTGAGCTCCAACCTTTATTGACACATTTATAATTAACTAGGAGTATTATTATTAGTTGATTAAACACATTGCATCTTGCATAACTTTTATTACATTTTTTATCATAAATAAATCCTTTAAACGTCGAGAAAACATAGGGTGCAAATTTGTAAGTTTTGAAATTCTGACTAAATGACGGTTTTTTATGGTTATAAATTTAATGCTACTGTAAATATGAGTTGCAGTAATGGTCCAAAATCAAAATACGGTATAAGAAAAACAAAAAAAAACTTGGTGTCACAGACACTTTAAAGCATTGGAAATACGCATTTGTTTGTTGACTCGAGAACGGAAAATCAGTTGAGAGCCAGAGAATAGTTTAATTTTCACACTTCGATTCCAAAATTCAATGTTAAGTCCTATCCTTTGCTCCCACGAGAATATGTGCTGTTTTCTTTTTAGTCCGTTTTACAAGAATATGCATTTTCTAATTTAGAAAGTTTTTTCTCTCTAATAAGGTGGTATCCATTCTCTACTAACAATACTTTAATTACTTTTTCTTTTTACCTCTCTATTACTCTACCAATTCTATATTAAAACTCGTGCCGAACCAATTATCTCTAATAGAGACGGAGGGAGTAGTACTTAAAACATAAACATATGCTTCTTATTTTAATCCGAAAAATGTGGACTTTTAATCGAGTTTTGACGTATAGTTATTTGCATCGAAACTCATAAAACAAGAAAGATTAGTTTATAAGAGTGTTCACAGTGGTGAGCCGCGGCGGTCTATTGCTGCCCGGGGGAGCGTCGGGGAGGCGGCAAGGACGGGGCGGTGGCGGCGGTCGCTCGGCGGCCTATTGTGAGCTGCCGAGACCGCCGCGGCAGTCAAAAACGTTTTTTTTTTACATTTTCTTAATTTATTTTATGATGAATAGGCGGATAAGTTTGTTGTGGCTGTGCTGACTAGGTGGACAAGTTTTCGTGGCTGTGGCGTGGTTGTTCTGCCTTATTGTGGACGCTCTAAGTAATCCTGTCATTCCATGTTAATTGAGTCATTTTTCTATTTTAGGAAGTTCCAAGTTAATTGAGTCATTTCTATTTTTGACAAAAAGTAATTCATTTTTTTACTTTATTCTCTTTTTAATTATCTCTTACTATTTTATTCATCATTTATTTAATATACTATTTTTAAATTTCGTGTCAAAAAAGAAATGTCTCTGTTTAGAAGGAAATGAGGAAGTACTTTATACAGACTCCTTTTTTAAGTGAGTTTCTATTTTGTTCAAAACCCACACAGGCCTCTTTGCACATTTTTTATATATTTTTAGTTTCTTTTGTTTTTAATATTTTGCGTTATTTTGTGTTTTCTTTTTATGCATGGTTTATATTTCGTATTTTATGTCAAATAAAAATCAATTTAATTAGTGTAAGAAGTGTATAAAATGATATAAGCCCGTTAATAATAGAAGGGAAGACATAGGTGTGGATAAGATTGAGGATGTTAATGAATTTATAAGACATGGTTCTGGATATATATGGAATGGGAGGTTATGAGTATTATTTCTTAACTAAGAAATGATTAAATGATTATGCATTAGTAATAAATTAGTTATTAAGAGAAAATTTGCGTATGATTAGTGATTAAAGGAGCATTTGAGATTCAAAGTTCAATTTTATTTAATTTGATTTTTGCCTAGAGGGGGAGGAAACATGCTTCAATTCGATTTTTTAGCTCCTTAAATTCTTAGCATTTTTAATTACTTCAGAATTACTAATCCGAGTCTATATTACACTCATTTAGGTTTTATAATTATTGTAACATTTAATTTTAAGTTTACTAGTAGTTAACAAAGATTATAGGTTGAGACTTGAGGCTTCCATAAATTTGGAGTTGTATTTAAATAAATGCTAAGTATCTATTGCCATCGTGTTATATTGGTATTCATTATTATAAAGTATTAGGATATTGATTAGATAAATTAATTCCACAAAACATAAATGCTCTTCCTCAACGGCAAGCATGTCTCTTGAGAACGCAAAAGGTTGCAGTCGTCCAAAAAGAATAGGCTTCTTAATTTACATGTAGAAATAAGATTTCCATTTTTATAAAATAAAGTGAATGTTACTTCTACTTACTACTCCAGTAAATTAGAACTTGAAAACTGATACAGGAATTTAAGGCATCGGAATTCAATTAATTTATTAAAATATAATATGTCTTGGTCATGTATTACCATTTTTTCTACCAAATTGTTTTACTATGTCAATTAAAAACTTATCTATAACTAAATTGTAACTTAATGAGCTAGCCGAACCCAAATATAAAGTCTGATGAGTTTAATTAATGCTCTCGCTTCGAAAAAGCGTGCCCGTATACTTAATTTGTGTTGGGAATGGGCAAATATTGACCATCCGCAACGCATCTCTTGACCGTCTCTTATCTCGTCTCCGAGACGAGACGGTTAAGAGACGCGTTGCAACGTCCCGTCTCGCTGAGCGGCTCGTCCCTCCGAGACAGCTGGCGCACTAGCGTCACGTGGCGCGAGCTGGTGCTAGGCGTGACGCCCACTCGCCGGCCCGCGAGTGGGAGTCGTCACGCTGACGCAATAAATCATTTTTAAAAAATTCAATTTTAAAAATAGTAATATGACCGTTCAACGGTTATTTTTTTATTTCTTTTTTCTTTTTTTTATTCTATAAATACTTCTCTTCCATTATCATTACACATACAAACATATATCTATTATTCTCAAATCATCTCTCTTTCCTCTCCAATTTTCATCTCAAATCATCTCTTTTATTCTTCTCTCAAATTTAAATTATGTATTTTTAATTTTTTTGTGTATTTTTAAAATTTTTTTAGGATTTTAATTATGTGTTTTTTAAATTTTTATAGAATTTTAAGTTTTAATTTAATTTAATTTTATTTAATGAAGTGTGTTTTTTATTAATTGAATATGTTGGAAATAAAAATAAAAAATGAAATTGACTGAATAGTTAAGGGATGAGATGGTTAAGAGACGGTTAAGAGATGGATGGTTGCAGGTGCCGTCTCTTAGTTAAGAGATGTGATGAAAAGTACACTGAGGTCATGAATAGTGAAATGATGAGACGGTTAAGAGACGGATAAGAGACAGCGTTGCGGATGGCCGGGAGATATAAAAGTATGTTACTAAATCAAAAAACAATTTCTATATACAAAATTAAATCCTTTGTCCGACAAAATGTCCTTCAAATTATAATAACTAAAAAAAACACTTTGCGAGCTTAATTTGATTATCACAATTTTCAAGGAATAAAACACATGGAACAAAACCCAGAAATTTCATTTCATTTCATTACTATAAAAATTGAGCTTACAAAACAAACCCAATTTCAAATTTCAGCCAACAAAGGCGAATCAGGAGCAATAAAAAAAGGCCTCCAAACAGTACTATTTAATAAGCGGGCGGTACACCCTTTATACCACCTCACCCATTTTCTTTTCCTTTAAACACACAGAAAAAGATAAAAGTACTAAAAAACACCCATCATAAATTGGGCGTTTTTAAAAGAGGACCATATAAAACTAGTCCTATCCCAATTTCACCCCTAAAACAAACAATAGTCACACACTACTAATAAACGTGACCATTCTATACTATATATATTTTTAAAAATAAAAAATACCACACTTAGTAATTTTGTCCTCAAAATTGAGCTCCAGAGAAGGTCTGCCCGAACGACCAGCTCGCCGGCGCCGCGTTGTTGGAGACGAGAGTGCGGCCGTCGCTCGTCGTCACCTTAAAGGAGAGGCTCTGGCCGTTGAGGTTCGAGTTGCTCTGCCAGTTCTGGCCCCAATTTCTCGACATTTGCTGCCAGTCGGATTTTGAGCCCTTGACCGAGACGGAGACGACGTCGCCGGCGCCTCCGACGTTTGTGATGAGTACGAGGTTGAAGTAGGAGTGGCCGTTGATGGTGAACCTTATCCCGCCCTTCCTGTTGCAGGCGACTCTGCAAATGTGAAGATTTAAAAATTAGGTTTTTTGAAAATTGAAATTGGGGGGCAATTGGGGGAGTTAGGGTTTAGGGATTAACCTCCGGTAAGAAACGGGGACGATTCCAGCTTTGTATTGAGCGATGTGCTGGAAGATTGGCTGAGAGAGGTCGAAGTGGTGGAGGGGAGGGTTGCACCAGCCGCCTGCGTTGTTGGGGAGGGCGTTGTTGGGCGGGCAGAAATTGGTGGCGGTGACCGTGATAGATCCGGGGAGGCACCACTTCTTCTCGTCGGCGCAGCGGATCTCGTAGCAGGAGCCGCAGCTGAGGCCGTTGTTGAACATGGCGGTGCTCAGCGCGGCGGTGTTGGTGCCGTATCCCTGGCTGTAGAGGTTCCCGTAGCCGCACGCGCCACCTGTTTGATGAAATGTCGCAGTCAGAAAACAGATTCAAATTCTGCATGCAAAAAAATGGTGTTGAATAAGTTTTTACCCATTGTGCCGGATGCGTCGCTGCCTCCGTAGAATGTTGCATGTGCGGAAGTCCAACCACCGCCGTCGCCTCGGACGAACGACGCCGTTCCGAGAAAACCGAGGAAGAGGAGTGCAAGAGCTGCCATTCTTTACCTGCAGGTGAAGACACATTACATGTTAATAGCCTTTTTTGTGGCGAATTTATGAATCTTGACTTGTACAGGGAGAGAGAGTTACCTAGCTGAGATCTGGAAAGAGTGCAGTTGGAAGAGAGAGATTTTGAGTTGGAATGAGAAGCGAATGAAGGAGGTGGCGACATTAAATAGAGGCGGAGGAGAGAGAGAGGGTCTACAGTGAGTAGTCTCACAACTAACTGCAACTTTTTAAGGCTGTTGGGGTGGGGACCATCAACTGTTTCAGCACAAAATAGGAGTATTTATTTTTTCCGAATAATAACAGAATAACATAATGATTTTTAATAACAGAATTTCATTGTGCCTCATGTGATGATTTTTTATTCTTTCAAAAATTCTAATTTTTCAAATTTTGATGGGTAAATAAAGATAAAACTTCAACATCACAGATTCACACTTGAGTAGCACATGACCATTTTGCCGCAAAGACCTACCTTTATGCCTTTTCTTATCTCCATATCCCACTTTATTATCTGATTTTAATGTGTGACCACGAATTTTTCTCTTTATTCATATCTAGGATTTGAAATACGATGTTGTGACAGGAATTTAATTTATTCTTCATTTTTTCACAACCAAAATCCTGCTGCTTTTATTTGTCCAACCACATTTTTATCTCTCTTATTCAATTCAACAACCCCAAATACTATATAGGCTTCAAATTTTCGCCGCTAGTTTTAGACTACATTTTCATCTCGTATTTGTACCAAATAAGATGGTTTAATTTAAAGGTGTCAATTTTTCTTACATAGGTTTTGAAACTTGACACATTGTTAGATTGTATTTTAAAACAGTGGGCTATTGGTAGAAGAGTAAGCTTGTGAAAAATAGTTTTTAAAAAAATGTGAGTATATAATAAAGCTGAAATATATTACTCCTCATCCGCGATGTCTTGATTTTTCATTTTAGTGCATATGTATTAAAAGCTTAATTTACTTTCTACATATTGTGTAAGTAGAACTCACACTCTATTGGATCATTATACTTATATATAATTAATATACTCCTTCCGTTCCATAGTAGTAGAGATATTTCTTTTCGGCACAGAGATTAAGAAAAAAGTGTGTAATGTACTCCATCCGTTCCATTAAATATGCAACATTTGGGAATCAGCACAGGTTTTTATGTAGTTTTGTTTTGTTAGTTAGTGAAGAGAGATGAAAAAGTAGAGATAGAGATGTTTTCATTTTAGAAAATGTTTCATTTTTAATGGGACAATCTAAAAAGAAAAACGTTTCATTTTTAATAGGACCGGGAGAGTATTAAATAAAAAGATAATAAAGTAGGGGAGAGGAAAAAGTAGAGAGAATAAAGTAAGAAATGAGGAAAAGTAAATGAGAAGCAATATGTTGACTTTTACTTAAAAAAGAAATAACTTCACTATTATGGAACGTACTAAAATGACAAAATGACTACACTGCTATGGAACGGAGGGAGTATAAAACAGAGACTTACAATTCATTAACTTTTTTTACTCAATTTTCTTCACCGTTCTCAAAATTGCACCGAATTAAAACGGGGCATTATATTGCGAGGAGGCCAAGTTTGATTCTTATTATGCTAAAATACTATCATCATCTACAAATTAAGATCACTTGTACAGGTTAGCCTAATTATTGAAGTTATATACTATGTCGATTAGTCAAAATCATTATATATCAAGATTTTCATTATTTGATTTGTCATGGCTGTCATGATCATATCAAATGGTTTACGAGATTTGAACATGCCATCCATATCTGCATGGAAAATGATGTGTGATTACCGAAATAATTAGCGATGTAGTACTATCTTTTTATATACAATATTGAGAAACGATTTGCCAATTGAGGATTTTCTGTTGTAAGATGAAGTTTTATTTATTCTATTATTAATGAGGTACCATTATTATTTTAGTAAGTAAACTTGTCTATAAATAGAACGATTACAATGAGATGCTTGAATATATGAGACAAGACAACTCTGAAATTAACAAGAAAACAATATTCTTTAAAAATTAATAGTAATACAGATAATTGACTTGGAATGAAACATCATATGCTCACATATTAATAGGGTAATTATGTCAAAGTAATAAAAATAAAATGAGAATGTGAAGAATAATAGCAGTAATAGTATAAAGATTAAAATTAATTTTATGATGTTGAGAGCGTCAACAAATTCGGCTGCACATGCAGTATTTGGCGACTAGTTCACAATACAAAATCATTTTGGTAATCTAATTTCTTTTTAAAACAATTAATATTTCGAACTTTATCGTTTTCTTGGGCTGCTCACACCTTGTCATAATTTGTGATTATGATAATAAAATGTAAGAAAAATTTGAATAAAAACAGGAGGGAAAGTTACAGTTTTGGCTTTCTTCGGTGCACAATCTTTTGTCACTTTCATTTGGGACCATTTTGAATTTTCAATCAATTGCGTTTTCATCCTTTATTTTTAAGGAATTACTTCAGTTTATTTATAAGTTATAACTTTGTTCTTTTGGAATAAATGCTAACACTTTTATAAAAGGAGAAGATAACAAAATCTTAGTTTTCTATTTTACTTTCTTCGAATGATTTTAATAATTCAAAATATGGACTATATTCTAAACCGTTAGAAAATTATATTTTGAGAGGGAATATTTTTTGGTCCGCGAACTTTGTTAAGGTATAAATTTTGTTCTATAACATTTGAAAATTTATCTTCCGAGGTCCATTAACTTGATGTTTGAGCAACTTTTTCACTATTTCAATCTTTTTTGGACAAAAATACCATCAACCTCATGAAGGGTTTTAATTTAAGTCTGTTTATTCTCTCTTTTTATTAAAATATTTAATTTATTTCTCTTAATTATTTTTGCCCCTTTATTAAAAGAGAGAAGAAAACATGGGGATGAAGAGGGAAAGAGTGAAGGAAGAAAGGGCCAAATATAATTAAGAGAGATAAATTCAATATTTAATAAAGAAAGAGAGAATAAATAGACTGAAGTGTCCTTCATAGGCTTGAGGGTATCTTTGTCCAAAATAGGTTTGAAACAATGAAAAAGTAGTTTAAACATTATTACATCAAAGCTAATGGACCTTAAAAAATATTTTCAAATGTTACAAACCAAAATAGATATCTTGACAAAGTCTACCAAAAAATATTCTCCATATGCCATTCGAACATAAAGATCAACAATGCAAAAATTTCGTTTAATGTCATGTTTAATGTCATTATTTTTCGAGTACAATGATTTTTACTGTGAATATAATGGTTTTACAGTTTTGATGCAATGATTTTATTATTTATGGTTATTAACTTGTTATGATTAAATTGAATTTTCACATTAACTATATATATTTATTACTACAATTTTGGACAGATTTTTTTGTTAGCTAATAAGTTTAATTGTATAATAACTCAATTGGATACTCATGTCTAATAACGATTTCATATTGGAAAAAAGTTTTTGTCTTCTTTCAAGTGTCATATTCGAAGATCTATAAGTAATATCTCTTTATATTTTATAAAAATACTATTAAATCCATCATATTTAACTTTATTTTAAGTTTTTATTGTGTGAGGCAGCATTTGGTCATTTGACAAGAAAAGAATATCTTTTACAATCTCTAACGGTCAATAACCAACTTATATTTTTTGTTTAACAGAGAAATTCTAATACTAGTAGAATAACTTTTCTTATGAGATTAAATCCTAACCGTCGATCTCAAATATAATCACCTGCCCGAGGATGAGCTTTGGTGCTGTCTCTCTCAAGTCTCAACGCCCTTTCCACATCTAATTCCATCTACCATTATTAATTTATATTTTTTCTGCAATAAAATTATGATTTACTACTAAACTCCAAAACACATAATTTGCAATGTTGACCTGCAGAAGCAGAAAATATATTGTAACAACAAGATCTTTAAAGCAGATTATGCGGTTATGGTTATGGGCTTTAAGCTTGATTATTTAATTAACTGACTTGACCATAATGTAAAGAAGTGTTAATATTGAACTAGATTTCAATTTAATTATTATGTTGAAGATGGTGTAAAACATCACATTTTCTTTGGTTATATTGTTGTCGAGAATCCGAATCACATCATATATATAATGGGGAGACTTTTACAAAATTAAAATATCTATGCTTTTATTATTATTTTACATTCATAGTCAATAATTCATTGATGTAGATGGAGTTTTCTAACGATTTAATAAAAGCTAGCTATTTTAATAAAGTTTTAAATGTGTAAAGATTCTATAAAAACATAGTAGTATATGTCTAAATGACTAAATCTATTACCAAGGTAAAAAAATCTTTCTGAGAAATACAGTATATTTATGAAAGAAAATATATGAAAGCAAAATGGTAAATACTTATCAACAAGTTGACTAACTGCATCGGTTTCCACTAGACAGAGTTTATCGATCAGCTTTAATTTAATGCGATTTAATTAGAAATTTTAAATCAAAAATTCCAACTATAAACTATGAACATTAAATTTTGGGTATATAATGGAGTTTGTAATTGTACATATTTGATTACCAAGATATATACGCAACAAAATTCTGTTGTCTGACATACATTAAATTTTTTTACATGAGATATAATAATGCGGGTATAATGTACGTACATAGTCAAACTTTTTAAAACATTTTATATTAAAAATCGATTTTAAAACATTAATTAATTTAAAATAAATCACATATTAATCATTTTGCAACACCTCCAAAAAAAATTAAAATTTTAACTTAAATATTTGTAAGTTTAAAGAAAAAAATATTTATTTTACTAAATATTGTATAATTAATTCGAATCAAGCTCAAAATCATGTTAGGATTTGACATAAATTTTCTATATCACTTCTTTCTTATTGATACATATATTACAATAAATAGCAAAAGTAATTTTTAATTAAATTCAATTAAATTTAAAATTTTAAGAATATAGTGTACATGTACAATTTATATACATTTATCTTTTCTCAATGATAATTGCATTATTTTTCATTTTACATAGCATTATTTAGATTAGTACTCCAATAATTTCGTTTTACATGAGATAAAATAATAAATACTACTTGCAATTTTTCATTGACCATTGTATTAGTTGAATTAGAATTAATTTTTTATTATAAGAGATATAATAATAAATACTACTTGCATTATGTATCATTTTCCGTCAACAATATTGCATTTGTTGGATTAGAATTATGGATTAACTTTGTAGTACATGTAATTGTAGACTTTCAAGCAGATAATAAAATAGGCAGAGAACATAATGATGAGAAGTTAAGCAATAATTCCATTCGGGAGATATTGGAACAAAAATGATTTCGAAGATTATAATTTACCAACAACTTATAATGTAAATAATTAATTTTATTTTTGAATAACGAAAAGGCGCAGTTGTTTACATGAATATAGTAATTAAATCATAATTTGTGTGAGAGTTCAAGCACACGTTTGAAAACTAATTAAACGAGCCATATATATACTATATCAAATAAATAATTAATGTTTTGTACGAGATAAAAGAGAGGGCTATCGTCAATTAATTAAGTTCTTTAAAAGTATTCCGCAAAATGTGATGAAATGAAAACGTATAAGTTCATCCACGTTATAATCATAAAAAAATATGCAAATAATTGCACATGAAGTTTGCTTGAACTGGATTATTTAAAAGATTCGTCAGTTTTCTTTATAAAAGTTAGGTTGTGTACTATTTATTAAGAGATTAAAAGTGGCTCTACCATGACATGAAATCATAGGATTGCGTAACTATAACTCAATAATATTAAAGTCATATTTCCCTCCAACAACAATTCAAGTAAAAAGTTAGGACAAAATGTAAATTTTAGTCTTGTTGATTTTATATTTTTTTATTTTTTAGCCACGTAACATAAATGTGTACTCCATAAATCATAGAATTGTACGAAAAATGATTAGTTCTTGCATTCAATTTTTAAAAACACTAGTCCAACATCATTATTTTTGGTGACACTTTAAGTTCTCTTTTCTTCTTGAGAACATATTTTTGGGTCTTACATATAAAACAAGATTTGAAATATTCATCGAAATTAATATTTAGCAGTGTATTTTGTTTCGAAATGTTTAGCGGTGTACCTTATTTTGTGAAGATTTACTAAACAACACATGCAAAACTCTTAAATAAATTTTGTTTTTTTTCCTGAAAGAAAAACTTCAAGTGATCTCCAGTTATGCAATGGAAATAAATAAAATTTAGCCAATACGCATCTTTATTTCCTTATAGTACTATATTTTGGAGATAGATAATGTTTAAATTTTTCTTGAAATCCGAATAGAAAACTATATTAGTTTGCAAATACATCTATATAAATTGATATTATGAAATATATCAAATTTTTACTCAATATTAGTTAGTTGATTTATGAATATTAGTTTTTTTATTTAATATCATAAATGATAGCACTATATTTGTGATGTCAATTGATATTAATATACCACTGCATTGATAATTGATATGTATTTCAATTGTTAAAGTTTTTATTTTAAAAAAGTTCATTTTTTTCATTAGGTATCCTTATAGAATTTCAATGAAACAATAAATTACTTTAAAAAATCCGTTAAATAAGGATGATATACTATAGGTGTGTGATCAAATACTAACTAAGTTACAGTAATAACTAATAACTAATATCAATTTTGTAAGATAAAAATATCAACACAAAGACATAAATTTATCAATCTTCTTGTGTTGATAAACTTATGTCTTTGTGTTGATATTTAAATTTTCATGTTGTATTAATATAATTATGTTTTGTGTTGATAATTTTAATACACAAAATTAAAAGTTATTAATTATTACTGTAAATTAGTTAACACACTAGCAACCCTAATATAAATTTAAATATGGTGTACCATTAATGAAGGCAGCGAAATGCGCTTTTACATGACATTTGTCCATTGTCGCGAAACACGTGTGGCCGCAGACACGACTTAAGCTGATGGCTGCGCCGCTATCAGTGGGAGTTTTGCCTGTTTCAAGCCATATTATATGAGCCGTTCAATTTCTTTCGCCTTTTTTCAGTTATTCGCACTATATTTTTAACAATATTTTATAATCACTCCTTTTATTTTCGAATAAGTATATAATCGTTAATAGTAATATCAAGAATGTGCAAGATTTACTCTTTTAAGTTTAGTTGGCGCATGATAAATCCAACTCTTAAATAAATTGCGTACATTACAATAATAAAATGAGAAGTTAGTTACTCATTATAAAATAAATTATTGAGGGTCGTGAATTCAATTTTATTTAATAGAAAAAATTTATGAAAAAAAATTACATGCATGTATGAATAATATTGTGGGCGACTTTAAACAACACACTACGAGTAAATAGTGCTCCTGTATTGGTGTTTTAATTGAGTTCTTATTCAAAACAATTAATATACAGGAGTTGTTATTTTTTAGAATGTATGGCTGTGTCCAATTGTGATTCATCCGAATACAACCAAATACAGTATCTGGGAAATTGATTCTTTAGCAATTTTAAATACAAATTGGATTATTATCAAAATTAGGAATTGAAAAAATAATAATCCAACCTACTTAATTCAGTGTACATTAACATGATACATCCCTCCCCGCGTAATCCAATAATTTTACATACCTAAAAAAGATTAGGACCACACAATTAAAGAATCAAACTTGAATGGAAAATATAGTACAATATACGTAGTTAAAATGTCATTAAATATAGTACGAACATATATACTTAATAAATAAAAAACGAAAACATACAATTATATTACTCCTACTAAATTAACTTTTGATTCCAATTTATTGTTTTTGGACATAAACTAGTACTAGTACTAAAGAAAAAGCAAACATATTACGTGTGCATATCGTGTATGTGCACAGTGCATTATGTTTTGTTTCCTTCCACAAATTAGAAAAGATAAAAAGGCAATGTTCAATGTATCATGGTTGTATGCCACAATATAATTACTACTCCAAATATGTGTCACGTCTGATCCATACTACTATTACACCTTCGAAAGAAGTTGGAAAGCAAAATTCATGTCACAAAAATAAATCATGTATAAACTATACTATATTTTAACCCTTTCTCAGGAGTAGTCTATTTTAAATTTTTAAAATTAAAGTTATTTACACATCAACAAAAATTGAGCGACGCGTACGATAGGAATGAGATCATTAATAAAATAAGTGACTGAAACATAAATAAATTTTAAAAGTTCGAGACCGAGGTGTCAAACTGATAGGAGTCTATTATTATTATTATTATTATTATTATTATTATTATTATTATTATTATTATGATTATTATTATTATTATTATTATTATTATTATTATTATTATTATTATTATTATTATTATTATATTATTATTAGTATTATTCTTATTATTATTATTATTATTATTATTATTATTATTATTATTATTATTATTATTATTATTATTATTATTATTATTATTATTATTATTATTATTATTATTATTATTATTATTATATTATTATTATTATTATTATTATTATTATTATTATTATTATTATTATTAATTATTATTTTGTTTAGATATATTAGGTATTTGCATATCTTTTCATATATTTGTTTCTTGTTCATTAAGTTAGGGTAGTAGTTCTAGTACTATAAATAAGATAGATTGTTATCATTTTATTCATTCAATTAATATATGAAACTATAGTTATTTTGGCTCAATTGAGCAGCAAACAAGAAACATCTCCTAAGGCTGCCGACGAGTAAATCTCGCGCTCAGCTGCCCCTTTTTGCCGTCCAAGTCACGACGCTCGGAGACGTGCTAGGACCGACCTCGCCCTCGGGAGGAGGTGAGAGCGCGAGTCCAGCCCGCTTCCCACCAGCTCCGCTACTCTACCGAAAAGCCAACGCGGGACATGTACAGTCAGCCCGTGCGTGTGACCAGTCAAACTCCAGAGCAGCCACACCTGCCGCTAATACGGGACTCCCAAGCGGAGAAGTCAGAACGGTCCAGGTTGGGTCTCTGTTGGCACTGTCCCGAGAAATGGGCGAGGGGACATGTGTGTAAACAACGCATTCTATGTTATGCGGATGATGGGGAGGAGTTTGAGGAGAACATTCAAGATGAGAATTTAACCGAAGAGAAAACTGATAATACTCCCACGATAGTATTCGGTGATGATGTTCCCAATGACGTTACCGATGTTCACAATGATGGCGCTCCTCTTGATGTTCCAAACAACGAGTTCCCTGGAGAGTTCGTCAAGAACAAAGGGATTGTCAAGAACGACAATGAGTCACCGCAAGTGCTCGTTGGGGTATATGATGAGAAGATTGGTGAAAAGGAGGAGACATTGCTAGAAGATAAAGAGGAGGATGGTTCTATTGGTGAAGTGGAGAAGATAATCGCATCGTTCAACGTTGCTCAAATGTCATCGACGGATGTTATGAATTGTTGGTTTAAGAGAGGAAGTGTTTGCACTGGTGTAAGGAGAACTACCTATTTCTACGTGGATTTCTTTGATGGCAATGTCCCAAGTATTGTTCATCGTTCGACATCGCTCGACGTCGATACACGATTCATCGTTTGAGCATTCTTGGAGGTGATAAATGGAGACATTCAGCTGTTCGACATGTGTTTGATCCAGGAGGAGAAGTCTAGCTAAAGCTTTTGCTGTCAACTCTCGTCCTTGGTTCGTGGTTCCCACCTTGGGGACAAGGTGGATTTTAACCGTGGGGGAGTTGATACGAGTCTATTATTATTATTATTATTATTATTATTATTATTATTATTATTATTATTATTATTATTATTATTATTATTATTATTATTTTGTTTAGGTATATTAGGTATTTGCATATCTTTTCATATATTTGTTTCTTGTTCATTAAGTTAGGGTAGTAGTTCTAGTACTATAAATAAGATAGATTGTTATCATTTTATTCATTCAATTAATATATGAAACTATCGTTATTTTGGCTCAATTGAGCAGCAAACAAGAAACATCTCCTAAGGCTGCCGACGAGTAAATCTCGCGCTCAGCTGCCCCTTTTTGCCGTCCAAGTCACAACCCAACGTTGGGCGCTCGACAACGACGACATCTCGTTTTTTGATTTTGTGTGGAAATCGACGTTAAAGATTTAGGTCCTTAACACAAACCCAGATAATTCTATTGATAAAAAACCAGAATAAATAAATAAATACGTAAATAGTACTGGTATTATTATTATTATTGTAATATTTATATGTAGACATTGTTGTTTGTTACCACTTACGAGTCTGACATAATTTTGAAATGTATCCTATTAATAGTGCCCAAATTTTTTTATTTATATTCCTTTTTGTATGAACGTAGTCGATCAATTGACCCACTTCAATCCATCTCCTAGTGTCGAGCAACTTCTAATTAAATGATTAGTTTTCAGACGTCAAATTAAGAAATAGAAATTGTTTTGATGTGTGCAGGTTGACTAAACGGTAGAATGATAATATTTAAGAGCAAAGATTTTAGACTTGAGTCCCTTGTGATGCAATTTTTAAATTTACATTATACTCAATTGACTATAATAGCATCCAACCAAGTTTACATTTTATAAGGTGGATGTTTAAGTATATATAAACCCCAAACTCGTGCAAAAAATTAGAATCAATCGGGAGTTTTTTTTGTAGTACTACATATCAAAAGTTCCTAATATTGATTGAAGACAGATGATTTGAAAAGTAATTATCTCACACCATAAATTAATAAAAAAAGAGTGATGCTAAATGGCCATAATGTGGCCGGCCATAAACAGTTAATTTAGTCCATTTACATGTATAAAAAAATTAGAATTACCGATATAAACTTATATGTGTGTGAATGGACTTGTGAGTTGATACTTATCTTTGAATTCCATTACGTAAATCACATTAATATCACGAATTATAGTATACGTTGAGCAACAATCAAGAAATGACAGTAGTAATAAGTTGAGCAAAAACTACGAAAGAGCAACACTAACATGTTGAGCAACATATAATGAAGATGATATAAAAGTAAAATCAATTAGTGTTAAACCAAAAATTTGAAAAAAAATCAAATTTTTTTATTATTTAATTAATTTATGGCTGACCATAATGTGGCCAAATAACTTTATTCATAAAAGAAAACAGAAATAAAGAATTAAGTTAATTATACTAACCAGTTTTTGGAATTGGACCGACAAAAATCAAAGTAATTAAGCTGCAGAATTTATCTGTGTCTGCCATAATTGTCTGAACAATCGTTTTCTGGTTGTAATCATAATAACTACCTGATTTCTTATGTATAAAGAGTTAAACAGATGATTAATCATTTGCAAAACGAAAATAACTCGTAATATTCTCGCGTAAAAATGTAGTGCACGCTTTTGCTTCACTTTATTCAAAACAAAAAATTAAATTTAAAATCTGAGAAATCTTGTTTGGCATTAAATTAAAGCGCACGCGCATCAAAGAAAGCGCAGTGTGTCTGCAATGATGAGTCACCAAATTGCAGAATCACAACAGCACAAAAGAGCTGAACACAAGAGATATTATAGCTGGCAAAACATACTACTCCTACTTAACAACGTTATGTTTTTAAAGGTTATATTAATAAATTAGTATTAGTGTTTTCTTGAATTAATTTGACACAGTAGTAGGAGTACTCTATGTTAGGCATGCACACGGTTTCCGGTTACGAATGCACACAGTTCATAAATCGCCGATTCCGAACCTACTCTATGTTAGGCATGCACACGGTTCATAAACCGCCGGTTCCGGTTCGGAATCGGCGTTTCACGGTTTAACATTTTCATGAACCTGAACCGGCCCACCAAGGATTGCGGCGGTTCCGGTTCCAGTTCAAAAAAACAGCCGGTTCGGACGGCAGTTCAGAACCGCCGGTTTCCGGCCAAAAACCGCCGGTTCAGCGGTTCGTAATTTTTTTTTGCATTTTCTTATTTATTTATCTATGAAATGTGCGTAAATAAAATTCAAAAAATCACGATGAAAATTGCAATTTTATTGAGATTACAAGTTACAACAATTACAAATCACAAAAAACTTGAAGTCTTAAACAAAAATTTTAAATACAACGAGACTAGTAGCTAATTACAAATTACAAAAAAAAAACTTGAAGTTCTAAACAATAAATTTATAAGTACATATACTTTTAGTCGGCGAAAGAGATGTTTCTACATAACTAAATTGAGGACACCTTTAGCAATTCAACCTTAAATGTTGAGTTTAGTGTAACAATCAACAATTATAGTAGAATTGCCAAAAGTTTCCCGGAATTAGCCTTATAGTGAAATCTACTTCACCGACTAGAGTATATACAAATACAATTATTTAATTATATTTGCATATTTTTAAAGTAGAAACAAATGAAAAAAAAGAAATTAATGAAAAAAGACTTGAGCTCAACTTAAATTTAAAATTTAAGTTGAGGTGCCTACGTATCCCCAATGCTCATTTGCATTAGGGAATCAAAGTCCACGTAGTTCTCTTACCTTACTTACCTATTTGGCTTGGCCGGCGGTTGACGGTTGGCCTACGATTAATCTCCGGTGAAATCTTCTTGCGATTCATCCTGACGATCATCTCAATCATTTTCTTGTTCTCTGACGTCAGCTTTGGCCCAATCATCAAGTAACATCACGGTTTCCATATTTTTCGCGGAGAGCTTACTTCTTGATTCATCCAACACACGTGATCCAACACTGAAAGCGGACTTGACGGCGACAGTGGAAGCCGGAACTGAAAAAATCTCCTTGGCCATTGACGCAAGTATGGGAAAACCTTTCTCGCGTGTCCCCCACCAATCGAGGATGTCGATTTGGGCGGGAGGAGTAGGATCTTCATCACCAAAGGAAGAGAGTGAATCGAAATATAAATCTAACTCACTTACCATACCTAAGGTCGACCTTTCGCCGGTGCTTTAGCTGTATAGATTGGCTAATTGGGATTGCGCATCGGGGTCATCATAATCAGTTTGAAATACGAAGCCAAAATTATGTTGTTGAGGAGGGGTAGGTCTTCTTACTTGGTGGGTACTGTTATACTTGGTTTCATATTCGGTGTAGAGAGCACGCAAGTTAAACTCAAAGGTTTGTTGGACAATTGACCGTCCCGGGAGGTTTATTTGAAATGTTTCGGTTAGGTTTACTCCCCATTGGTCATTGGTATCCGCTTGCAATGCTTGAAGTGGACCAAGATCAATAGAACTCAAATTTTTATAATAAAAATCTAAAATCCTAGAGGTAGCGGCTAATTTCCATTTTGGATCCAAAACCTTTGCAATCAAAAACACCGTTGGAATCTCACTGAAATACTTCAGCCATTTGTCAATCATATAATATAAAACACACATCAATTCAGAAAAAAAGTAAGCATTTTCCATCGCAGTTTTAAAACCAAGTGATATATACATGCACTGCTCTAAAACACGAACAACAGTGCAATAATAAACACCCGATAATTCAACAATTGCATTTTTGAAATATTTGAACAATTTAAATAAACTCACGATATGATCCCAACAACTATGCGACAGATATAAATCAGAAACGAGATAGGTTCTAAAAAAATCACATAAAAATCTTTATGCTCCAAAGTAGAATTCAGATAATCATATGCCTAATTCCATCTATGAGACACATCCATGGTAAAATTCGTATATCTTACCTTCTTTTGATGTCAATACTTCTTCCAAGCTTTGCCAATAGGCGGCTTTTGATGTATTAATCTAACTGCAGTTCTAATAGGACTAACATGCTTTTGCCATAATTCAAACGCATCTTGTACACATAAATTCAAAATATGACATATGCATCTTTGATGAAAATACTTACCTCCAATAACCGGAGCACAAGCCGCAATCAAGTCATTAATACTTGCAATGTTAGCAGTTGCATTATCAAAACCAACTGAAAATATTTTATTGCATAATTGAAATTCCTTCAAAATTTGAATAATTAAAGAAGCAATTTTGGGTGCACTGTGTGGTATCTTAAATTCTCTAAAACCACTCAAACGCTTGTTCAAAGTACAACTATTGCCCACAAAGTGAACCGTAATGCTCATGTATGAATGTCTATTAAAAGAATCAGTCCATACATCTGAGCAATTGTTCACTTTGTGTCCCAAGTTGAGTAAATAACGTGATAATTCAACTTTTTCTCCAAATATTATCGAACGGTAGATCGTTAAACGGTCATTCGACCTACTCTTTTGACAGCTACGTTCAAACCACTTTGCATAGTAACCTCAAATTTTTTGTCATCATAAACATTAAAAGAAAAATGCTTCATTGCAGCCAATCTAGTCATAACGTCAGCATAACTTTTAGGATCATATTTAAAAAGATGCGTACCTGACGAACCTGAGCCACCGGGTTGGAAGTTTAGTTGAGTTTGGGTAGCGGCAGTGCCACATTCTACCGGATGCTTTGTCACCAAATGACGACGGAGGGTGCCATATCCCCCACCACTCGCAAATTTGTCGACTTTATCACAATAGTTACAATATGCATGAAACGCCGATGTCTCTTCTTGAGAGAGCGGATCATTAGGACTTGAAATTAACACCGGGACCTTCATGTAGTGTTTAACAAAAATATCAGATTTCAATGCTTTTTTAGTGGGTGGAGGGGGAGGCATGTCCTCATTTCTGCCGGTGCTAGACGGAATACGAGAACGAGATCTATCATCATTGTTGTCCGAGTCCAACGATATAGCCACGTCGTACTCGTCATCTTGTTGCACGGAACTACCACCGCCCCCACCTTGATGCATTTGAGCGAGTAGCATGACGGTCCTATGATCTTCTTCTATATATAAATATTATATAAGTTGAAGTTTTAATTAGGAACACAAAAAAATTAAAAAACTCAATCGTATGAAATTATGAATTGTAAAAATAATTTTATTTTTTAGAACTTACTTGCATGCGTTCAGCCGCCACTCGGGAAACCTCTTCCATAACTTCTCGACGACTAGGTCACTTTGATTTTTGGGGACGACTACTTTGATCTTGGGAAATTCCTTTGCCCCGATCACCACGTCTCGGTCCACCATGAGAAGAAGACATAATGGAAAATGAAAGCAGTATGGAATATGGAGTATTGAATACATGGTAAATTACGAACACAACAACAAATATAGTAGTAAACAACTTGATTAATTAGAGAGAATGAGGATAGAGAATAGATAAATTGAGATTGAGAAGGAAATCCTTGTTAACACAAAAATGAGGTGAGTAAAAATGATTGGGAAGTGGGGTATTTATAGGAGTAAAATTGGAAGAAAAAAAAATTCAAATTTCAAATTTAGGTCGATTTACCGCTTGAACCGGCGGTTCAGTCCATGGTTTTTGATGGAAACCACCGGTTTCTGGCCAAAAACCGGTGATTTTTGACCGGTTTTCAGGCCTATACACTGCCACCTATACGCTGCTACCTTAAAAAGGTCCTGAACCATCGGAAACCGACGTTTCAAACCGGCGATTTCTGACGTAAACCGTCGGTTTTTCTGCACACCATGCCTGAAAACTTACGCCCTAGCAGGAATCTTACAGTTGGAACCGCTGAACCGCCGGTTCCGGTTCACTATTTTTTTGAACCTGGACCGGCCCGCTTGAACCGCCGAACCACCGTCGCCGGTTCCGCTTCGGCCTTGTGAACCGGCGATTCCGAACCGCCGGTTAACCGACTATCTGGTTCGATTTTTTCATGTTTACTCTATGTGTACTAAAAAAGTTGAGTCACTTCATTTTTATACTCATTTTTAAAAAATCGTACTCCTTTCATCCTTAAAGAATATGCACTTTGCGTTCGACACAGGTTTAATGCAAAATTGGTAAAGTAAGAGAGCGGTAGAGAGAAAAAGTAATTAAAGTATTGTTAGTAGAAATGAGTCCCACCTCAATAGAGAGAAAAAGTTTCCAAAATTAGAAAGTGCATATTTTTTAGGGACGAACTAAAAAGGAAATAGTACATATTCTTGTGGGACGGAGGGTGTACTAAATAATAAAATAAAACGAGAATAATGTAGATGAGAGAATATAAAAATAAAGTAACTCAACCTTCTTGGGACAAAGGGAGTAAAACTTTTACTCATTTTCTAATGTGACCTTAGAAGTTCTAAGAAAAAAATTAGGCTACTACTATATAGTTTACAACTTACAAGTCGCAACATCTAGGACAAATTAGGATTGACATACTGACTTGTTTAAATGAGGTCCTTGCAACCTCAATGGCTAATCTATGTAGCCAGTCCACAGATTTTTAATAGTCAAATCCACTTATATAGCGAACACATTTTTGGTTCCAAAACATAAAAATAACATTGTAAATCGATTTAAGAAAAAAAATCAATACTACTCCTGAAATTCGGTTCCTTTTTAGCTTGATAAGAAAACTAATTAAGTAACACAACACATCTAATAACTATACATAAAGTAATATCCCGACTTTCAAATTTATCACATATGATATTATGTTATCGACAAACTCATTCTTTAATTCATACTATCGTTATACTATTCATGGGGTCTCAGAACACTTTTTTATCTCATTCTTATTGAAGAAACAACACATACAACCCATCATTTCCACTTATACTACTATTCATGGATTCCACATTATTATTTTTTATTCATTTCTTACTAAATTTATTCATTCATTCCAATTAAACTATATATCCGTAATTTAATTTAAATATAAATTGATTAATTTTTAGTTTAATTAAACAAAAAATTATGAAATATTTTTTATGAATATTCAAAATTATAAAAATGAAAAAGATATTGAAAATCTTAAAAATAAAAATACATAAATATTATAAATAAAATAAAATTTTATATGTGAGTATCAATTATTGTAATGAATCATGATTCATGAATGTACAGCTATCAAAATTATACGGAGCAGTATATAAAAATTACAGAAATAATGAATATAGATAAAAATATAAAAAATAAAAATAATGTAAAAAATGTAGGCAAGGAACGACTGTGTGAGGCATAAAACATTATATGGAAAGTTACTACTCCGTGTAGTTAATTGCTTAGATATTAAGTACTTCCTCTGTCCCATATTTCTATTTTGGGATGTCTCATAAAAATATCACCTTTTATTTTTGGTAACTTCATTATCTCTAATAAAGTGAGCTCAATTTTCCGCTAATAATGCTATAATTAATTTTTTTCTTTTTATCTCTCTTTTATTTTACCAATTGTGCATTAATTCTCGTGCCGTCTCAAATGTTCATATTTTAATAGGACGGGGGAGTATTATTATTGAGGTCAGGTATAAGGTTGTATTTGACATTGCACTATACTACGATATTACATGGAAACTGTTAGGAATTTATGTGTAGTGGAAAAGCATACATAAATATAGATCATGATTCATGATCATTCGTAAGTTGAGTTGTGTTGTTTGATTCTCGCAGTTGTCATGTGTTAATCAAATTTTTGAACTCACTATTATCATCGTGGTTTAAGTATGTTCTGATCTGCTGCATGAACTATTCTCGATACAATTGCTTTATAGAAAAAAGCTAAAAAATCTTCCTACATAATTTTATGCATCTCTATCGTAACTTTTCTGTTCTAAACACATTCTTCATCATCAAGAAATATAAGTAGATAAAAGGTCAAGTAGATGAACGACTATGCACATAAGCGCTAGTCCAATAGACTTTGAATTAATTTAACTATAGTTTAGTTATAATTGACTAATTCATAGTATTAATCTAATTCTAGTTAATTTCCTTACATAAACATGTTTATACATTGTTTAAGACAGTTTTTATATGGTTAGGATTTCTAGTTCCTTTATAAATGGTCGACGTTGACTCCCCTTGTTCACTAGTTTACTACTAGTGGTCACTCTACATGGGGCAGCACACTAAACACAATGACAATTTTCATTTATGAAAAATGGAGGAAGACTTAAAAAAAAGTGAATATGGACATGAGCTAATTATATATTCGAACATCAACATATAGCGAAAATGACGTTGTCTCAAAGTAAAACTATTTCATAAACATATCGTGAGGCTACTATTGTTCATGTAAAACTGAGTGAGTCTTATGTCAAACTGCCTACACGTCAATATTCTTATAGAGATTCTACTAAATATCAATCTGAATATTAGTATGAATAAAGTATGCCATCTTGCAACACTTTTTTATGTTTATGACTTTTATATGATATATGGAATTAATTCTCTCCTAGGCTGGAAAAGATTGATTCTCATCACTACGGCATAAGAATGTAGAATTCATTACGTATGCAAAGGATAAGGATAATGAACTGCATAAAAAGGAACGTATATATTCATATTTATATAATGTATAAAAGCTTTTTATTCCCTTTGACCTTAATTGACATAATTTATTCATATTTATATAATGTATAAAAGCGTTTTTATTCCCTTTGACCTTAATTGACATAATTAAGTAGTAGTATATTTGATGAGTAGTGTAGCCCTTTCCCTCCACACACCACAAAGAAAATGAAATGGAATCTAGTACTCGTATTAATCGTCGGTAGTGGTTGATTTGGGCTTCGGCCCATTTGGGATATATTTTGTTGGTCTTAAGACTTGACTGGGCTTTGTAAAATATACTGGCTACTTCTTATTGAGCATTACTGCCATTACATATTTAAATACTAGAGTACTACTACAACCCAATCTGGTTTTCCATTTTAATATGAAACGACACTCTTATTCCATATCTAAAATCACATATATTTATTGGATAGAAAAAACTAGAAGATCGAGATTTAAGGATAATAACACGTGTAATCATAGTTTCATCGGAACATCATTATACGGGTAAATTAATTTTATATACTATATGTGAAAATACATTTTTAATTTGACAGCTCATATAAATTTTTTTTAATTTATTTTTAAGAATTGAACATTTTTATTACGAGTGACATGACACTAAGGGCTCGTTCGGTGACCCTTAATTGGCCATAAATGGAGTTAAATCAGTACAATTAATGCGGTTCGGTGTTCCATTGATTATTATGCATGGCTCTCGATAAGACCAAGTGCCCGCACTATTCCTTTTGACTTTTGATATAAATAATTATTTCAACCCACTTGATTTTATAATCTGGTCCGCTATAGTGGCAACAGAATTGCACGCAAAATTACAAATTTGCCCCGTGAATTTTTCATTTCCCCATCCCCAATTTGATGTCATTTTGTAGGTACACACTTCCAACATACTTTCTCTCTCTAGTAAAAAAACTTCAGATCTTGTGTGGAGTTTGAAGCACCGTTCTAGTTCAACAGCGCGCTCCAGTGATATCTCCGGCGAGCTTCAGCGCCTCGCGAGTGTTCCGGATCCGGCTATTGATGAGGTCACGAGCTCTGAGCATGAGTAGGAGTCTTCTTACGGATTTCTACAGAGAGAGACGTTTTCGACGGAGAATCATTTTTAAGAGAGAAATTAATGCCCTCTCCGAATGTAATCACCCATAAATCCCCAAAACGAAAATCATTTTCTTCTTTGTGCAACATTTCTTTTTTTTTTTTCTCTAGACTCTCACCGTGAGGAAATTTGATTCGAGGCCAGTGTTCTTCAAGAGATAATGGAACCGCTGCTGGACATTCCTAATCGGATTCGGAGTCACTGCCACCATTGTCACTGGCCACAGTCTTGAGCTCGACGGTAGCCGTCGGATTGAGGCGGCAGCGGGGAGCACCATAAACATGGCCTTGAGAGTTGAGCTGAGAGAGAAAGAATCGAGAGATGTTTTACTCTCAGATGTTGCCGTCGAAGAAGGAGGCGTTAGGCGCCATTTGGATGGCCGCTCATTGCCATAAACGCCTTAAGAAGGATCAAGCCCACCACACCCACATTCCTTCTTCTGTCGGTCTCTCCCTGTTCAAAAAATCCCACAAAAATGAAGATGGATAAACGATGGTATTTGACAAATTTTATGAGGGTATAGCTGGTAAATTAGGTGAAATCTTAATGGTGATAACATGGATGACACTCATTTCGTGGGTGCAAATGACGTACACCAAACACCGCATTTTATATCAATTATGTGGGACTCACAACAAATAAATCTTCCCATATTTAAATCTGCCAAACTTATTTAGGACGAACCGAACACGCTCTAAAGATTCAAAACACCGACAATACTATAACAACGCATTGAAAACTCCTACCAATCTCCTATTTCACTCCAATGCAATGCCACTTCTGTATTTATATTTGTTGTTACTATCTATTTTAAAACTTAATAATGACACAATTTACTTGTGCTTTTGTGTTCACTATCACGAGAATTTTTATATTTGGCGGTACGTGTTGCGATTAAAGTTGGCCATAGTATGTATGGCCTAAAATGAGTACAAGTTTGAAACTAACATAATAATTTGAATAAATTAATAAACTTTAGACCATGATTTAATTTGTGAATTGACAATCGTACGAATGAATTGCTTGATTATTATTCAAAATTGAATTTGAAAGATTATAGAAACGATAGAATGAAATCATGCACAAAACGTTCAATTAATTCATTTCTAGAAGGAACAAAATCAATTAAATATAGATCAAATTTCCCCAACGAAAATGTGAAAATGAACACAATCCCCAAAGGAAAAAACTAAAGCTGCTAATTACCACTCCTATCAATATTCAATTTCAACTAATTTTTCCGAGCATCTGCGAGATTAAATCTGTGAATTTTCGCAGTGACTAGTTTGATTCTCATTATTGTAGTTCTCTGCTTTGCTTCTTGCATTTTTCTTTGTCTTCTTCTCGTTTTCCGAATTTGGACTAGATTATTTGTGGATCAAAAGCTGGTGAAGGCGATCGCAGCTTTATGCTTGAGCGATAATTGAAGTATGAATCGAAGCCGAAAAAGCGGCAAGGCAACTCATGGCCGCTGAAACTCACTTTTAGTTTAGAAAGAGGCTTTTGGCAAATGGGCCTATCGTCTTTCCCAAAGCCCCTTTTGTTCCATCACACCTTATATGGATAGAATTCCTCATCCCTAAGTTTCGATTTTTCACAGCCTTTTGCTTCGATTGCGACGTTTTGCGATTCTTTCCGGCTAGGAATGGCATAGGCACTCCAGATTTTTGTTTGGTAGCTGCAACTGAGTAGAAGCAACTTGATTGTAGGACAATTGTGTGAAGTTGAAAAATTGTGCATTTTACATTTCCATTGACTGATTGTTTGATAGTTCTGGTGTTATTATTGTCTTCCATTTTGAATAATGAGTCAGTAGTGTTATTGATAGTTCTGGTGTTATTATTAGCCAAAATTAAGCGGTTCATTTTATTTTCTTTACATATCATATGGTTTTATCTGTGGCTTTAATAAACTGCTTATCTGTTGCTGTTTGTAAGTGTTTTTTGTGAGCTTAGTCTCTGATTTCACTTGATTTTTATGTAGATGAATGATTACGGTTTACTGTTTGAACATGACTTAATAATTGACGAACATGTATGGCTTCAGATAAGGATAATGTATGTATCATCTAAAGATGAACCAATCCACTGCATTCCACAAATAGGAATTGTAAACATCCCCACAAAGTTGGATCAATGATTATGCCATTTTGGTCAAACTAAAACTGCTTTGGTGTTATCCTTCTTTTCTAGGACAATGAGTGACTAGATTGAGATATTTTTGTCATGACCACTCATTGTTGCTTTCAGGGCGTGCTTGACATTAGCTGGATCTGCATTTTGAGTGGAAGTTGTGAACGGAACTGGTAAGACCATAGTTGTTGACTGGGATAAATATCATGCACTCTGTTTTGTAAGTACTTCATTAGCTGCTTTATGGCATGAATGAACATGTTTGACCACCTCCTGATGGCTATGTTAATAAATATAAAATGTTTATTTCCTTTCCTCATAAATTATAGTTTATGCTGTTTCATAGTTTGACTAGATCAGGTTTGGATAACTATTGGGATTATCAATATATATACTCCCTCCGTTCCCTCATAGCCGAGTCGCTTCTTTTTTGCATTCGTTTTAGGAAAATCATAATGAATAGTTAAAGTGAAAAAAAGTAAATTAAGGGAGAGAATAATATAGAGAAAAGTCTTCTCTACATCATTCTCTCTTTTACTTTATTATTTTTCCACTTTAACTATTTATCCCAAAACGAGTGCAAAAAAAAAAGTGATTCACCTATAAGGGAACGGAGGTAGTACTTTTTTAATGGAGTGGGGTGTACGGGGACCTTAAGTGCCATTATATGAGTCTACCAAGTCCCAACTAAAGAAGACAAGTTATCTGTGATATAAATCAATAGTTAATTTAAGATTAGCTCACTCCTCAACTTATATCTCTTTTATAGCTTAACATGGAAAGCTATTTCCCTATTACCAAATATAAAATCTGATTCAGTCTATAAGCCATTAAGATGCATTCTAGTCTAATTTAGTACTGTACTGATCAGTTGAATGAGTCAACTTATAATGGAATCCAGATGATGCTAAGCTCTTCGAATTCTTTTTGCCTAGTGTCCTAATTCATTCAAACTTTGATGCTGTACTTCTCATGCAATTTGTATAATAGTAATGGAAAACTGGATTTATACGGCATGAAAATAGAAAATTTTGTGTGAGAGCCATGCACGCACGCGTGCATGTGCCAAGCATAAAGAAACGTTAAACACGCGATATTTATCTTAGCGACCAGAAACTTTTCCTTTTTTACACGATTGCAAGATAAATTTGTATCAATGAGTAATAACTCTAAGAAATGTTCTCGTATGCTGTTTTTAATTTGGACTTACGGTGGCAATTTGCATATCAGTATATCACTAATCCATCACTAATCCAGCTCAGATTTGAAGTACCTTTGAACTCGATTTGGTTCTAATTGGCAGCGCGAGTTGGTTTCCTTAAACTTAGTCTATTCCAATACTTAAAGTCTTAAATTAGGATTCTCTCCTTAGTGATGTATTTAGCAAAAATAGGAAAATCTTTATATCAACAAAAAAGCATATAGCACAAATCTAAAAGCAGTCATAAATTTATCTATGGCCCAACACCACTAGATTAGAATTATGTAGCTTAACAGCATATGGACTTGTCCACCACCAGCTACAATGATAAAGCTATATCCACTGTTGACAATGACCATTTGTTTGCCAACATTCTCTGTACACTTGCTGCTGACTTGATCCCTTTATCCGATGTTGTTCTTGTTTACTGTAGTTGAGACACTGGATTCACGAAAATCGACTGATGGACTTGACGTTTCATGTCCTCTGTGTAAGGTAGCTTAACTTGCCCTGTCTGATACATTTCGGCCCCATTTTCGACTATTGCTTCTTGATTGTTGAAGGGCACATTGTATGCATTTTCATCCAGGAGTTGGGAGATTGAGGTCATGTATTCATACTCCCATAAATGAGTTAGAGAACAAGTTCTCGGGAACTTGTGAATCTGTGGTTCTATAACCTCATTGGCAATCACAGGCTGAATAAAAGAGTCTTCTACTTTTTGCTCAGGAGGCTTTGTTAGATTCTTTTTCTTGTATATCCGACATAGAACCCAATCATCCAACTGAATACACAACAACAAAAAACATAGTTATTCTCAGATTTGCATCTCGTGTCTATTTCTTGTCTCAAAAACCCGAAAACAGAGTAACCTCAATCTTGTAACTTACCCTCATGGAGCCATTCTGCTTGCTCGGATGCGGCCTCGAATCACCCAGTCTATATTCGTGCATGATCCAATCAGTCTTGACGCCTTTCGGCGGCTTCCCCTTGTAGAAAACAAGAGCCTTCTTCACACCTACGAATTTTGATCTGCTGTAGATCACTTTGTCTGTGCCTGTAGCCTTCCAGTATCCTGAAACAGCTGCCCGATTCGGGCGTACACCATTCGGATACTTCCTATCTCGAGGGCTGAAGAAGTACCATTCACTCTCTCCAAACCCTGCTTTCTCTGTGGCATGCAAAACAAAAAACCTATCAGTTATACTTATAGTAGTAAATGAGATACCTCTGTTTTCAAGAATGTTAATATTTGTTTACTAACCAGGTAATTCCCATGGATCAAATTTGTAGATATCGACTTCGGGGATTATTGAAACTGGGCAGGTTCTGGATGTAGCCTGGTTTTTGAGATAGAACATGATCAGCTCTTCATCAGTGGGGTGAAATCTGAAACCTGGAGGAAGATCAGTGCTGTATGTGCCTACCATTTTCTTTCCTTCTGGTTAAGAATGATATGACAACTTTAAGGCAATTTTACTCTGTTTTTGTGTTTATGTGGTGAAGAGAAGTGCTATGAGGAGAAGGAGAAGGAGAAGGAGAAGGAGAAGGAGAGGGAGAAGTGTTTGAAATGTTTGCAAGGCAATAGCTCGTCTATTTATATCTCAACATTTTTGTCATCTTGTGAGGTAAAATCACTTGTGATTGGCTGCTTGCTTGACTTTACACACACACATACATATATGTGTATGATATGAAAAGAGTGTGCTTTTGGGTGTTGTTTTATGTGAGTATACATTATACAATGAATGATGCCATGCTGCACAAATTGCGATTACTTGGAATACTACTTGCTCCAATAGTTGATTTTTAGATCTGTGTTATTTTATTTCTTTTCTTGTGGATAACAATTGGGAATATACTATTAATATAATCCCTTTTCTGGTTAAGATTTCTTGTTCTTTTATGCTGCTTTAACGAACTGCGTTCCAATAATTTAATAAAGTAGTGGTATTTGATAGCCATGGTATTGGAAATTATGGACCTTAGGGATGGGAAATAAGAGAATTTTCGGGGTTATTCAGTGTGGGTCTTATTCATATATGCCTGCCAATTGTTATTAAAATAAGTTAAAAATAACACTCATCTAGGATATCGTTATATGATCGTGTTGTGTAGTTCTAATGGAATCACTTGTGCTACAGTTTTACTTAATGAAGCTATTAACATTTTTGCAATGAGGACAAAATGCTCCATTCTAGCACAAAACATGAGACAAAATCAACAACAAGAACTACACACAGTCTAAGCTAGAAGCAATAAAAGATAAAAGCACACAACTTAAGTAGTAAGTAGAAGTACTAATCTTTTATTTTTGAGCTCGTATTTTAGTTCAGATCCTTGGAAAGTTATTTTATTTTTTGATAGGAGTATTTCAAATTGACCATGTGGTGACATTAAAAACAGAAATTCACACCTTTTAAAAATGTTTGGAAGATGGATGCCCAACTAAGAGAGGAAGCATGCGGCCGGATCCTTGGGCAAGCATAGAAATATGTTCCATCGATCATGACATTAGTACCATAAGCAACTTAAGAATTTGTAGTTGAAAATGGCGTGTTCTAATGTTTGGAGTATTGATTTATTGCATAAATATATCTATCATCATCGATTCCTTGGATTCATATGTTTGATCAAGCTATTGACATGACCTAATCAAATTTGATCTTGTGAAATTTGATTCTTTATTTTCGTAAGCAAACTGTTAAGTAAATTAGTTTGAAATTTATAATTATTGATTTTATCTAAATCTTAATTTGTACGTGTGTAATAAAAATACTGATAATCTTTATTAGATAAAGAAATTATCTTGAGTTTCAGCTTTTAGGTACAGAATATTATTTCAATTTGAACTTGGCCTCTAAATTTAGTCAAAATATACTAAAATCATAATCAAAAGAGTAAAGGGCAAAATTGGTCCTAAACATATAGCCAAAATACGAATTTGGTCCAAAACATTTACTTTTTGAAAATCGGGTCATAAACATTTGAAATCGTTATCGAAGTGGTCCTAATTTGACGGAACCGTTAATTTCTGACGGTCAGCACCCAATTAACAATTTTTTTACTTAATTAGTACTATAATGATATACTCCCTCCGTCTGCCATTAGAAGTTCCATTTGAGTTCGGCACGTGTTTTAAGAAATGTAAGAGAAAGTGGGTGAGAAAAAATAATGGAATATGAGGCCCATTTTTATATATTAGTTTTATAATAGAATGTGAGTGGAATGAGTTAGTAGAAAGTGACGTGTACCTACCATTTATAGTAAAAGTGAACCGGGACTCCTAATGGCGGACGGACTAAAATAGTAAACCGGGACTCCTAATGGCGCACGGAGGGAGTACATAATAATTTAATAAAATTAAATTAAATTAATTTTTTTTTCAAAATAACGGCCTCTCTCCAAAAATCTACACCGACGCCTATATCGGCCCCCAAATCAGCCTCCCACAAATTCCATCTCCTCAACTTGCCAAAATCAACCACAAAACATCTCTACACGTAAGGCAACACTGCGGCGGAAATTGAAAGGGGTGAGAGAGATTGAATTGTTGAGCAGCGACAGACAGTTAAGGTTGCAGAAATTGATTAGAGAAAGATATGAATTTGAGTATGATTAGAAGGAGGGTGAGAAGAGAGGACATTGATGGTGGAGCTGGGAGACGGAGAGAGGATGACAATGGGCTGGACCGAGGCAAGAGCAGAGGCGATTAGGTCATGGAACAACAATTAATATTGCTCGACTGACAACGAGCAGGCAAAGCGACAGAAGCAAAACCATCTTCCGACAACAGCGACGGCATCGGCGAAGAGATAACATGCCGGACCGCCGAGAAAGAAAATTGAGAGAGAGATGAGGAAGACCGAAAGGAATGGGTGTTGATGGCGACAGCAATGGTGGACGGGGACGGTTTTGATCTCAGACGGCAGCAATGCGGAGAAACACTGATGGCGAGTTGTGGAGGAGCGAGCAGAGAGAGAGAAAGACGCGACGGCGTTGAGCTCCGGAGAGAAGAAGAGAGAGAGCCTGGTTTAGGAAGAATAAATGAGAGATGGAAGGTGATGAAGAAAAGAGAGAGAGAGTATGATTTTGGAATTTCTTAGCATATTTTTTTATTTTTTATTTAATTTTGTTTAATTAATTATGTATTAGTAGTATATTAATTAAGTTAAAAATCATTAATTATGCGTGGACTGTTAGTTTTGACGGAGTCGTCAAAAAAAAGCTACTACGACAACGATTTCAAATGTTTAGGACCACTTCGATAACGATTTCAAATATTTAGGATCTGATTTTCAAAAAGTGAATGTTTTGGACCAAATTCGTATTCTGACTTTATGTTTATGACCAATTTTGACATTTACTCTAATCAAACTTAGGAGTGTGCCCTTTATGACGGATATACTACCATACTATAAACATCAAATCACATCAGCGTAATCATGTTAAATCTCATGCATCAAACTGAAATAGTAGCACTGGATCAAAAGATAAACATATAATTAGATTCACAAAAATAGAAATAAAAATAATTTCACACTTGAGCTTTCATCAATTCGAGTATATAATCAACTTTTGAACATAAAGTTTGAAGTAGTAAGTCAGTTTACAAAGTGACAGGTGTCCTTAATTTCCTCGAATAGTCTAGAAAAGAAAGATGAGCGTTAAAAGAGAGAGTATAATTTTATAATAGGATCTGATTTTTTTACATGTGGCTCTTATCCAGCCACATCACGATTAGGCATATAATTGCTCCAGATCAGCTTCTTCAATTCAACGTTAACACCGAAGTAACCTTTTTTAATTAAATATGGGTAATTCTCGATTAGTTGCACGTGGTAATGCTTTGATCCACATGATTAATTTACCTTATCAACACGTGTCGTGGCTCATTTGTGCTCTACTAAAAAAGAAAATGATATCTCCAAGAAAAAGAAAAATGCAAAACTTTTGTGTAGTTTTTGCTAAAAATTACCGGAAATTATATACCTTGATAAGGAAAAAAAAACAGTTTCTAATAGTAATATAGTCGGTTGATTCAATTCCATGCAAATTCTGTAATAAATAGCCGAACCGTAATTTTTTTTATCGAGCTCTCATAAATAAGAATAAACTGAGCTCATTAATTTAAGTTTCTCATGAAATTATATAAAAAATCTTTCTCGTTAAATTAGGGAATTTTAAGAGGAAAGGTACCTCCTAGTAAAATGAGGGATTTTTATTGGTTAATAATTTGTGTTCATTCAAGTTCTCAATATTTAATTGCCACGCGCACTGGTCAATTGCTAGTGGGCTTTGTCTTTATTGACTATTAGATGGAAATTTTTTTAGCTTAGATTCCTTAATTACTTCATCCAATCTTTATTTTTGGTCAAATATACTCAACAATGACTTCGTTCGACTTATCGTTATTACATCGGATTGATTATATATACACTTAATCTTTTTATTAGGTGTAAAATAAAAAAAAGGACAAACCACCTTTAAATTGTATTTTGTAGAAATAAAACCATCTATAAGTTAGTATGATAAATTTATTAATAGCCTCCGTTTTACTAATTATAGTAGCACCTTATTTAATTAAACCACATAAAAAATTAGTACTATAATTTATTCATTTATCCCTACCGGCCCAGATTAATAATGTTAAGAGTAATTCTATACACACCCTTCTTTGCTCTCGATTGTTCATTGTCATGATTTTGGTATATTTTATAATTTCAAATTAGGGACAATTGGATTAAAATAGTACTGCATTTATTAATATTACTACTATTATTTAATTAAATATGGCTATTTTGAGTGAAATGGATACTATCAATAGAATCGGCCCCATAAATTAACATCGAGTTAGTATGCTAAAGACTCAAGGAATATAAAAGGCATCCAAAATAAAACTTGACCAATATCACAAGGTCGATTAACATGTTGATTTATTTATTTTTTTGTTTAGTCTTATTTGTTTTTTTTGCATTTAATTGGCTAACTATTTTTGGCGCTAGTAGTCAGCTAGTCTAATTTCAACGACATAAAATTATTGTGAATACGATGATTGTGTGTGGACTCCGGCATGTCATATCAATATCATCATCCGTGAACCAGACCGAAATATATATTTTTGGAAATTTTCAGTATTTTTTTTATAGTTAGATGGAGTATTTACGTAATTAGAATAATAAGTTATATTTATTCATAAGAAAAGGAGTACTAATATTAGTGAGATATTTTTGGAGGAAAGATAGTGGTGGGGAATTAAAAAGCTAGCAGATGAGGTCACGGATGCTATTAAAATGATGCAGAGAATGTATATTTATATTTCTGGTAATCTTTGTTAGATAGCATGATTATTGATTACGTACAATAAATTTAAATCTTTTTCTGGAAATTGAAGCGACAATAGTAGCTTTCATAATATTGGGGAACAGTTGTATTAGGAGAAATTTAACTTTGGCGTATACTCCTATATTTTAGTAGCATATTTTATGCCTTTTTTTTTATCAATTTCTTTTTCTAGTTGCCGTGATACTTAATATAGACGAAATTATCATACGGCAGCAAATGTAAAAGTTGGTTCTCGTTTAAGAGAGTGGTATTTTTTTTACTTGAGCATCTAGGAAAAATTTTAAATATTTATGATGGTATTTATTTATTATACTATAAGTTTGCTTGTGCACATGTACTAATTTATACTCCCTTCATTCTTCAAAGTTTATTCCGTTTTACTATTTTCATCAGTCCCATAAAATTTGTCCAAATTAGAATCTTTTCAAAAATAGACATTAAATACACGCTCAATCTCCACAATGTGAAACCCCTTATTCCACTACAAACCAAACAATTTTTTAAAACCAGCGCCGGGTCAAACTGGGACAAACTTTGTGGGACGAAGAGAGTATTGTAACTAATGGAATACATATTAATTGTAAAAAAGTAAAGTTTAAGTCGAAATTCTTCAAAGAATAAATACAAAACTGATGGATTTTATACACGACTGCTACGATTTAAGAGTTGAAAGCATATTGGACAAATATATGACGGACATTAGATTTTGCAATAAAAGTAATTAAATTAAATTATGATATAAAGATACATACCTGGGAAAGCGACATCCCAAGTTCATACATATTTCTTTTTTGGTCCTAATCTTATCCTTTAATTGTTGAAATATAAATCTACTCTATATTTCTCAAACTTCTCCAAATTCGGAAATTAAATGAGAATTGCATGCAATAAACAAATCAGATTGCAGGAATTAATCAAAAAGAAAAGAAGTAAAGGAGAATTTTATTGACTTGGCAACCTCCATTGCCATTAAGATTTAAGCATCTGCATTCATTGGTGGCTCTTTTTTAAGCTTATCTTCAAACAAAGCTGCAATTTATTTCTCTATCTTATTCTTAATAGCTTGTACAAAGATTTTGATTCTATATATTATCACATTTCTATATATCAAAAGAATCTTGATATATTAATTGTTCAAATATAGTGGAATATAATATAATTAATGTTAAATTATAATTTAATCCCAATATATTGTCATCTAATTGGGTGTGACAAACATTAGATTCGGCGGGTAAGTATAATTTTAACATATCATTCACCACCCACAGAAGCACGTTTCAATTCAAAATTAGAAAGACAAACAGATAATGTCATACTCGAAAATATTAGAAAATAAAGTGTGTATTTAACTAGAAAATATTTTAAAATTTTGGAAGAATTATCATCCACCATGATTGCAACTTGTAATTAAAATTGAGAGATTTTTATCCTATTGCAATAAAATAAACTATTCAAATTTGGATAACTATGAACATGCATACATCGTACTATATCTCCCTAGTTAGATGATTATTCTTTATTTTCTTTCGTCAATGTACTTTATAGGGATCAACTTTGACATATATAAACTAAGAGAAATAACACGAAAAAAATATTATCACACAAGATAAGAGAGAATTGAATCTCTTTAATTATAGGTATAAATGACACATTTAAATTCATATTAGTGACACATTTATACTTATCTTGTTTAATTCTTGTCATTAATATGAGTTTAATTCTTGGCATCTCTTTCACGTTTTTAATACAAATAACTAAATCCTTCAAAACTTTCATTTTTTAATCACAAAAAAATTTACAACCCGACCACAGTCAATCCTAAATTATTTTTTATGCAATCTGATCCTATTTTTACGAAGTCAAGATTGTTAAGTCAATAGTCTACATTTTATGGCGATGAGTCACGCTGTGGAAGTCGGCAGAATTCATCCTTTATTTTTTATCTAAAAAACTATGAATATTTACAGTTAGCATACAGCTATTTCCCTTTTTAATTAAATTAATATGCTACTCCATAGTTCACTAATTTGGTGAATATATTAAATGGGCCTTATTTTGGGTACACAATTTTATAGTATGGGCCTGATTACAAAACCCCACACTTCACAGATGGAAATGATTGTGTTTCGAATTTAGTATACAAGATAGGTTTTTTTTCCCAAAGTTTAATCCACAATTATTATATGCCACGCATGTATCCAAGTTCAGAGCTTGTGTCATGTTTGGTAAGAAAATTAAATTTATAGATACTTCTAAGGATTCGAAGTTATTTCGAATAGTCCATTTTTTTATCTTTTACTACCTCCGTCCCTGAAAATTTATCTCATTTTTCCATTTCCGTCCGTCCTCAAAATTTATCTCATTTAACTTTTTAACATTTTTGGTAGTGGACCTCATGTTCCACTAACTCATTCCTATTTATATTTTAATATATAAAAGTAGGACTCACAATCCACTAACTTTTTCAACTCACTTTCCATTACATTTCTTAAAACCCGTACCGGGTCAAAGTGGGGCAAATTTTTGGGACGGAGGTAGTAACTTGTAAAATTTACATTGAACTTATCCTACGCCAGGGACGGAACCAGAAATACAAATTAACCCGTGCTGAAATTTAATAAAATTATAATAATATTTAAATATTTAAAATAATAATAATATTGAAGAAGTAATTTATAATATAGATAAATATCGAGAAAGAAAGAGAGATGTAATCAATTTATTTAATTTGAGCCGTTGTTCTGTTATATTTTTAAAAATTAAATAAAACAAAAAAAATATGATATCAAATTTAAAATTAATATTGTTTGAAATCTGAGAACATGATGTAAGGAAATAAAATACTATTAAGTTGAATGAGGTATTTGATCAAAATACATTTATGAAAAGAGGTATTAGAATCAAAACTAATCTAAATTGTTGTAATTTTGTTGTTTCTCATTTAATTTGATTTATGTAATTTATGAAAAGAGGTTATTTTATATACATATAATATATATATACTTCTTTTGTTTGAAGTATATCATATAATTTAGATGAATCCAATTAAATTTAATTACGTTATACATTTACTTAAATAAAAATAAATTAATTAGTCTATCTCAATGACCAACCAAATCATTTAAATTGGGGTCATTTGATCAAATTAATCAAAACCCATTTAAAAACCCCAATTTATCTAAACCTAACAAACACGCGCCGTCGTATCATCTTCTTCCTCTTTGCGAAATCGATCTGCAATTTTTTTTTCTTCTTCTTTGCCGATGCAATTTACTCATTCATCTTCTCTCTTCTCAAAACACAACAAAAATTCAGTCTTTCATAGTAATAGACGCGACATCAGAAAGGGGTAGTCATGGCTGGGTAATGAGTTCGGCACCGGCCAAGCCCATGCGCGAGCGGTGGCTTGGCCAACGCTATCTCCGTCCCTGTCCTACGCTTCGATGAATTAAATCAAAATAAAAATTTAAAAATAAATGATACCAACCGGAAACATAGAAAACCGAATATTTATGTGTATATCATAATTGTACATGCTGAAATTTATAAACCCTACCCGACCCATAATATATTACCATTTTTTTTGTACCACTTTTTATTTATTTTGTACTAGTATATCTCAATAATGACATCCCCACCTGTACTCATAATAGTTTTGGTCGTTGTATTTCAAAGGCCATTTATTCTCTTGTACGAAAATTAATATAAGGAATATCTTTTCGGATATCACCATTGTTTTTGGAAAATCCTTTACTTCCAATTTGGCACGAATGTAAAAATTTGGTCTTTTAAAATTAAAGAAATTCATATGACTCATATGATATCTCAATAATGACATACATACTCTTTTATGGGTTAATTGCGATTTAGTAGGTGACTGTTATCTATTTTGCCATTTCAACAATGTATATATTTGACACCATGTAATAATGTTACGTACTATTGTTTACAGACCATGTAAAGTTAGTGGTTATAGTTTGAAATTTGAAATATATTAATGATGTAGATATTTTAAAATAAGTAAATTTTCGAACAAAATAACATCGATCGGGCTTATTTTAAATTTAATAATAATACTCTATGATTTTTAAAAAGTTTTCATTGGCTTTCACTACCCCTTATTGTTTTAATATACTCCGTAGTATTTTATTTTAATTTATTTTCTACTAATAATTCATGTCATCATTTAATATTACGGAATAAAGAACAAGTCATGGAGTATATATGCTTTGATTGAATTTACGTGCTTACTATTTTGTCTGCTAAGATTGAGAAATCCTCTATGTTTACTTATGTTGACTTATCGACATGCATTGCTCCATGATTTTATATTCTTTATCGTAAATAATTAATTAATCAATTGTCCAATTAAAAAATCTTAATTAATTAAATGTATACTCCATGGTGGGTATTGTACCGTTGCCTCTCGGCGGTTAGTGACAGTTAAGAAATAGTAGTAAATTGGTTTGAACTTTTTCTCTTCTTTCATTTTTTAAAGAAAGTAAAACTCTCACACAACAAATGACATGTAATTATTACAACTGATCAGTAAAAATTAACCAACCAAGTAAATGGGGGTAAAAACACAAGACGATGCATGAGTATATGTTAATCCATAGCATGCAACCCAAAAATTAAAAGATGGCAGGATATAATCTTTAATATTGGTTGTTGGGAGTCCTGTGTAGGTTGTATGTACGTAATACATGCGTGTAACATAGGTGGATATGGGGAGTATTTAAATTGAAGGAGGGGGCAATCATAATTAAATATGTATGTTGTAGCAGACCAATTTATTTATTTCATGGCAGGATGGAAGATAGAAAATAGATTTCCTGCCTTTATAAAGCTTACCTCTCAATTACATCATCCCAAATCATAGTATGACCTAACATTACCCCACACCCTACTTTCATTTTCACACCCCCCTAAGTAACTAATTTTGTTAATCTAGACTTCCATTAACATTTTGTGGCATATCCAGAACTCAAAAATAAAAAAAGGACGGAGTTAATATTTAATAATTATATAATTTAATAATAAAATAAAGAATATATTAATATTATAGTATCACTAGCGTATGAAATAAGAGGTAACATAGTGAAAGCCTAATAATTTAACCACCAAACTACTAATTCTATACCATTATTATATATACTAAAAAAATAGTTGAATATATTTATATAAAGATAAAATGTAGTAATTAATATACTTAATAATGAAGAGAGAAAAATGTGACTAAATGAGTTAATAATAATTTATTTAAAAACAAAGAAATATAAAAAAATTTGGAACAAACAAAATGAAAAGTGTGACATGACTGAACACTCTATTGCATTAGTATGGTCCTAATACTTGAACCAAGATATTTCTGTCGGTTCATATATATCATTATAAATGTCCTTGGATATTGAAGTCTAATAACTTTATCAATAAATTAATGGAGTAGGAAATAATTCCACAAAAATTAGTCCGATAGAAAGTATCGGAGTTATTTTTCACATTTACACAATCGCAAATATTATGCAGATTTACACATTACACCCAAGTCCCATACACGAGACATTTGGTTTTCTAAAAATCATAAAGTAGTTAATAAGTTTACATGACTAGTTCATTTGACAGAACAAAATTAAAATACAATAAAACTACATCTTGATAAGTTCAACAGAAACAAAAGGTAAATATGTAGCCACATATGTTACGTGAGTTTAGCTCAATTAAATGTGAAGTTACAAATAATTGGCGGAGCGGAATGTGCACCCAAATATTAATGCATATTTTTCAATTGGCATTCCTCGTCTTTAATGACCAATTCAATCCAATGCATCATTTCAAAATTATAAATAAATTCTTGGGAGTTTCACAACCAATTTAATTCAATTCACATTTAAGTGATAGTACTACAATGCAAGTAACATGGTCTAGGATATAAATTCTCTGGCTTCACATTCCTTGGGTAAAAAATAAACATTTAATTTGCGAAAGTAAATTGTGATTTGTAAAGAAAACTAAAATGTAATGCTTGAGATATTTATTATTTATCCGAAAGCGGTAAAATGAAAAGAAAATTCACTCTTGGTCAATAGTAGATATTGCATTTATAAAGTAAATTGTCATGAAACGTAATCTTCGAAAGTACTTGAGTCTTGAAATGGCTGTAAAATAATGTCATCTCTGTATCTCATTATCTATCTCCATATATGCAGAGACAGTAACTGCTATGGTGACGTAATAAAAGAATTTAGATGGATCCTGAATAATAGACTCATTTACTACGATTCTATAATTCCCCAATATTTACAGTAGAATTCCATAAAATTTATACTACCGATGTCCAATTAAGTCTCACGTGAATACCATAAAATAAAGCACTCTCAAAATTATACTATTACACGTTAATTTATAAGTACTATGTTTATGTTGTGCACAATCGCGTTCTAGATTGGATTGAGTGAGGGAAGTTGGAGCTAGTATATATGTGTTGTGCAACTCTAATTAGTTTGAGGTCTTTTGAGAGTGACCCCAAAACAAATTCGTGTGAACTTGACTCAAAGCAGACATTATCAACCTATTTGAATTAGAGCCCAGGTGGCTATAGGTCGGGCCTGAATGAGCCCCGATTAGGGTCAGGCCCTGAAGGACTCGAGTTAGAGTCGGACCCAGGTTGATCCAGAGGCTAGGGCTGGAACTACTCATGTTTGTGTCGACTGCGTTCCCGATGTGGTCTCGGTTTAAAGAGAAGTTTGTTGGGTACAAACTCATCCCACATCAAATGAGTAAGAAAATTTGAAAGCAATAATATAAGTAAGTTGGAAGCAGTATAAGTATAAATAGATACACATCATCACGAATGAAAAATACACGGTGTAATTTGTGCATTAATATTTTCTAGTTCTTCACACATAGTGTTTCCTTTTTTCTCTGCATAAGTTTTTTAAAAAATTGATAATATATAAGAGAAAATAGTTAGCAGAATATTATCCTAAGTACTATTTTTATAACGAAATATTAGTAGAAAATTAAAGTTAGTAATTTATGCACCTACTTTCTTTTATATTAAACATGAAATGAAATTCAGTGGACCGAGGGAGAGCATCATTAATGTAAAACTTTTGAATTTTTAAAAAATCGAAAAAAAAGAATGCCATCAGTAATAAAATCATGGAACAAAACATTTCATCAAAATAGCACTCCTAGAAACCAGAGGTAGCTCAAATGTACCATACCATTTGCCTCAAATGGTACCACAAAATTTTATCAATGATGGTTCCTCCTCATATATGTATAGTATAGTGCACTATTTTCTGGTATAATAATAGTAGAGTATAGTGCAATATAAGGCTTAATTGGTACAATAATAATATAATATGTTTATACGATGTAACGTGAAGTATATAAAAATGGCAGTGCGCCGATTTATAATAAATGGGTCGACCGTTTGCGGTGTAAGTTGACATTTGCAGAAACCGTGTTAAAATCATTTAATTGCGGCTCAATATTGCGACATAATTTTGTCTAATAATTTAAATTTAAATATAAATAATAGAGCAATATAATTGTGTGATCGGTTAAAAACTAAATGGTAGGCTCTCATTATGACATGCGACAGCTGCAGGCAAAATTTATTCTCTATTAATCAGAAAACCTGCCAAGTGGTTGATGCCATTTATAATTTCAACTTTATAATTATTACCATTATTATTACTATTGCTCTTTTTTATTCCATCGTTATTTATTTTTCTACCGTTTTATAACTTTTTAAGATGTACTACCAAGTTAAATGATGTTTTTTTTTCAAAATTCAGTACTTTAATTATATTTTTCTTATATTTTGTTAGTATTAAGTAAGTACTTAACTAACTAAACACTACTATGAAGTACTAGTTTTTTAATTTTTATGTCGGAACAAAACGCATTACTTAACAAGAAACTGAAGTATTTATTTTTGTTGTTTGAGAGGATCAATTTCATTAGAGTTGGAAAATGTATTAATTTATTTTTTGTTTCTTCTTTTCTGCTACAATGTCACAATAATTAGCGGAAACTACCCAAAATGGACCCACAAACTAGTTGCATCGCAATCATAATTTGTCCTGTATTCACCCCTACAATCTTTATTTCTCTATTAAATTTTTAAAACGAAGTGTAAATGCTCTCAATGAATAAAACATCATTCACTTGTTATGCCTTAATATAAGTGTTTCGGACCGTCAAAACCCATATTGGTGTTCCAATTTTATTATAATCCAACTGGTTTAACACATCTATAAAAAGGTAGGATTTCATGTTTTATCATATAACTCAAAGTAAATGCTAGGCTTGGCCCCTATACTAAAATCGAATACTAATTACACCCAACTTAATACACATGTACTCCAAAAATAGCTACAATTATGAACTACCCTTCATCATACGATCGAATGAACGAACAAATCTTGTGGTGTGTTCACATGATAGTGAGAAGCATGTTCGAGCATCGATGGAGACGATTTAAATACTGCGGAGAAGGCTCCGTATGCAATGGAGAAGACGGCGGCGCTTGCCCGAAATATAACGATGTAGAAGAGGAGAGTTAACCGGGAATTGGGATGTAAACAAATGCATACTTTAAATATTATAAAAATTTCAAACTATAATATGAACTGTTTGAAAATGTCAATAGATGACAAAATAACGACAACAAAAAATGTCAACACAGTGTCAACGGTTGACACTGTATTGACATTAAATTCTTGAAATTTTACAATGTGTTACACTGTGATGAAGAGTTTGAAATTTATACAATATATAGAGTTTGCATTTTATCACAAACCACCACCGGAATTTTGGTAGATTAGGGTTTGAAGAGTATATTGTGAGGGGGAATGGGGGTACTTACAAATTGGGTGACTTATCTGTAATTAATGTATGAATAGTATGATTTACTCATTATTGGTTCTTTATTTTTGTTATTCCCCGTTATTGCTTGTGATAAATAAAGCAATAAGAATAGAATGAGAGTAGTAATTAATTAACGTCATCTTAACTAGTACCTCATAATTTCAAAATGGAATTTGAGAATAAAGTTCATTTCAAATAGAACACTTATTTATCTAACAAAAATTTGAACTGAGATAGCATCATCCAATAAATCTCTACATAGACAAAGCTAGAAGTAGCAAGCTCTAGAAGTGGTAAATACGGTGAAAACTCATGCTAAAAATGGAATTTTCAGGCAAAATAACACCATCCAAATATATTTTATCTATATAAACAGGTTTTTGGTTAGTCTTTTTTTACTACATATAGTCATTTATACCTTCCATCTAACCTCACAACTCATTTTTTTTGCTTCCTCTCACTCTGAGAGAATGAAAGTACACTGTTCGAAATCCCAACACAAAATCTTAGTGGCCCCAGCAAATTATCTACTAACCCATATGTACTACTAAGGCTGCTCTCACCCTGACGTCATCACACCATTAATTTCTTCGACACAATAATGGTCACCAATTTAATGTTTTTTTTTCTTTATTTCGTTTTGCACAGACGCTGAGAATATAGTTAGTTATAAAATCAACGTGAAAACACGCCTTAATTTCTCAAATCACATGTGCCAAATACTACTTTTAGCAAACTAAATCTATTTAATTCTTGACACACTATATATGCATGCCATCATTGATCACTCCATCAACATATATATCTCCTGCAATTGAAAAATCCCTCTCCTATATATTCTAGGTTGCTAACAAGATTAATTGACTAGGGTCTTAAAGTTAGTTATAATTCACATCCCCTTTTGGAAAGTAACAAATCAAAAAAATGGTGAGCTCCAATGGCCAGGAGAAGATAGAGTTGAAGAAAGGTCCATGGACTCGTGAAGAAGACCAGAAGCTTCTTGCTCATATTGAAGAACATGGCCATGGAAGCTGGCGCTCCCTCCCTGCTAAAGCTGGTAACTATTTACTAGTATGTTCATTTTATTTTTATGAAGAAATATTAAAAATGATCATCTTGTTTTTAGGGTTACAAAGATGTGGGAAGAGCTGTAGATTGAGATGGACTAACTATCTTAGACCAGATATCAAGAGAGGCAAATTTAGCTCCCAAGAGGAGAAGGCCATTATTCGACTCCATGCCCTTCTTGGCAACAGGTCTGAAAAACGAATCTACACCAAAAAATATCACATATTAGGGTTTCATAATAGTATATTACAACTAGAAAATCTTGGCTTTTTTCTAAAAATTTCAATGAAAAGTCTGTAATTTTGTGTTTTTAAAGAATTTTGTAGAGCCAGCTACAAATGTTAATTTGGTTATTACATAATCATAGGTGGTCAGCTATAGCAACCCATTTACCAAAGAGAACAGACAACGAGATAAAGAACTACTGGAACACTCGGCTCAAGAAGCGGTTGACCCGGATGGGGATCGACCCGGCCACCCACAAGCCAAAGGAGACCCCGGGCGGCTTGGCCCAGTCAAGGCAGGCGGCCGTCATCAGCCACATGGCTCAGTGGGAGACCGCCCGCCTCGAGGCGGAGGCCCGCCTCGTCCGAGAATCAAAATTTCTGTCCAAACTTCAACTCCTTCAGAAAATCTCCGTGCCACCGCCGCCTCCGCCTGCCTGCCTAGACGTGCTCAAGGCGTGGCAATCGTCCAACACCGGCCTTTTCGTCCTGGACTCGCCGACTTCAACACTGAACTTTTCCATTAACAGCGTCGGTGGAGTTGGTAAATTAAACGGATACGTGGAAGAGAAGGGTATGCTCAATAATTTGGTGCAGGATGATAATATTTCGTTGTGTTCTATGAATAATCTAGAAGCTTCCATGGATCCGACGCTGTTGAGCTCGGAATGCTACAACAGTGGGACGAGTTCGTACGCGGGAGAGTTGGAAGATAACAAGAATTATTGGAATGAGTTGCTTAATTTAGTGACTTCTCCGGTGGAATCTCCTGTGTTTTAGTGTTGTATCATTCAATAATTTGATGTAACTTAATTAGGTTATGAGAATCGGAGCTTGTCATTTTGTCATTGGTTTGTAGCGATTTGAATAAAGTCTCTACACAATTATGTACTACTATATGACAAGCTTTGGAGTTGAATTTAGATTATAATTGGAAACTACTACTTCTATTACTGCACAATTATAATACTAATTTGCTTTGTAGTCCATCTTGGTATCAAAGAATAGATAGTGTAAATCTAGGTTTTTCGGTGTTCTTTATATACAACTATATTAAATATACATATGCAACTTCGAATTAGACATATTTTTTCGGCATTTTATACACTGCACTTAGATCATTATATAGGGCTGTGATCAATTGAGATTTTTTAGCATAATTGAGAATTGAGATGCATTATATGAGTGGTTCAAAATTTGCTACATGGAAAATATTTTTAGATTAATTAATTATGAAAGGGCATAATGGTAATTCATGGTAGATTTTATTCAATAAATACTTTTTTTAATTTTATTTTTTTTTAATTTTTATTTTTTTTTGTCAACTACATATACAATTCATGTCAACTATACAGATATAATGTCAACTATAAATTGTTTACATTTGATGTGCAGGCTATTGACATTTGATGTGCAGGCTATTGACGATAATACCCTCGAGTTAACATAATCTACTTGCAGTTGACATTTCGAAAATGTCGTGGATGAGTGACTGAAAATGCATCTCAATTCTCAATTAAGCTAAAAAATCTCAACCTAAAAGGGCCATAGCATTGAGTCATTAAACTACTGCAACAAATTAAACTTTATTAAATCACAATATATTTTCACATCGTCGTTTATTAGAAAACTACAAAAAGATTGATTCCCTGATTTACCCTTACGGCATAAAATAAATCTTACTATAAATCTGCTACCTAACATAATAATCTAGGCGGTCGATCACCAATCTAAGGACTGTCTTAGTTTTGCTATAAGAATTGATTTTTAAATATATATATTACAACTGAAAATAAAAGATCTTATACATAAGTTAATCATCCCGATATCATTATTTTTAATTTATAATATTTATTACTTTTTAAAAATTTTGAGAAATAAAAAAATGTATGAAAAAAAAAACAATTTTCAACATTGCCCAGTTAAGCACAACCCACTTCTCAAGTGGACCTGAGTTAGGTTAGGTCCAAATTTATAGAAAAAATGTTGGGCCACTTTAGTTGTAGGTATTAAACAAGCTGGGCTTGGGCCGGCCAACTTTTTTTAGCCTGACCCCATCTGACAACTGTATTTAGTGCGTCAGAAAAGTCAATTGTTTATCTCATTTTGTTTTATTAAAAACTTGGCTTTGTGAAGTGAAGTCTAAAGGGTTGGGATAAAATATTTTTGAAGACATCTATACATTCTTTTCAAATCATATTATTCAGAGGGAATTTAAGTTTTTTTTTTCAGTGGATGGAGAATACTAATTTATTAGATCAGATTTTATTGTCAAATGCATGAAAAGTTTATTGTATATGGAATCTCTATATTTGTGTTTTGTTATATTTTAGTGTTTATGATCTTATATATAGAGCGAGGGCATGAAAGTTTATTGAATTAAAGAAGCAATTATAGTACTAATACTTAAAAGAACAAGAAAGAAAGAAAAGTATGGCAGGGGATTGACCAAATAGTTTGCTCCATTCACATGGGCAGAGATCGAACCTCTGACCTAATGTTTAAGGGACAAGGTGCTGGACCACCACATGTAATCTTTCAAATGACGCATGTTAGCTTACATAGTAGATGTATAAAAACACACTTTGAGGCAAAATAGAAAAAAAGAGAAATGCATGGGGTAAAAATCATGAAATAGTGAAAAATATTTCAGCGATATTTTATCAAAATTCAAAGAGATATGGTGTCAATTTCAAAAATCAAAGACATATGGTGTCATTTCTAAAGTAGAAATTGCTAACCATAAGAACTAAAAATGTAATTCTCTTATTTAATTATAGGTATACACCATGCTCAGATTTCATATTAATTTAATCAAAGAAATAGTTGTTCCATTGATAATTTAATAAGCCCAGAAGTAGATGCGGTGTTGGACCTACCTCTATCCTCTGATTTGGATCCAACCTGTAAATGCGATCGTTATAAATTTCTCATTTGTATCTATCATACTTATTTGTTTGGGCTACTGCTCATAAACTGGACCACCTACCAAAATTCTGTTTTGTTTTTTTTAATATTTGAACTACTAATAGTAGTACTATTCTTGGATAAAATTTCTTTTTTTTTAACTATAAATTATTTTGAAGTATTAATTTGTCGACTGGGGCAGTTGGGTAGTTAATTTTATCAATGAGAAATTGAGAAGAATTTGGTTCAAAACAGTATTTAAATTTTGTGCATTCAAATGTTTAGTACTCTATCAAATTTCATTTTATTTTTTGGATTTTGTTTGTTATAGATCATTACAGTTTTTTGGAATTGTCAAAACTTTTACAAAATTTTGATAGGGAATTTTTGAGTAATACGGTATGAGGTACGAATTGGCAGATTAATAAGGTTACAACTTACACACTTACACTTGTATGTTTACTAAATCTATGCATAGGTCCGTGCATAAAGGTTTTGTCATTTGTGGGATGTGATCCTCGCAGGTAACAGCATCCGCACCAGTGACACTACGCCGTCCGTCCGTCCGTGCCAGCAGCGCGGCGCTGCTCGATGCATCGATCACGTCCGTGCTAACAAACAGCACACGTGTCGAACGCCTGATTGGCCAACGGCAATGCCGTTGGAATTTCCTTTTTTTTAAAAAAAAACCAGATTTTAATTAAAAAATCCGATTAAAAATAAAAAAAAATATTTCCCCCTTCCCAAAAAATTATATCCGTTTCCTCTCCACTTTAAATTTATTTTTCAATTTTTTCCCCAAAAATTCACATTTTCATCTATAAATACCCCCACTTCCACACAAAAATTTCACACCACACTACACAATTCTCATCTAAATTCTCTCATTGTAAGAATCTCATTTCCATTCTTACAATTCTCAATCTTTCTTTCACTCTTACAACAAAAAAATTTCCGGCTCCGACGATCACCCCTCCGACTCCCGCGGTTGGAACCACGAATGGTTCGGCTCGCAACCATTTCCTAGTCCGAAAATGGAATTTTCGGCCCCTCCTCAAACCCAAAGTTCGCAAGCTCCGGGTGGCTATCGGCCTTACCCGGTGGACGACCAAGATGCCCCCGATGGGCAATACGGGTGGGCACCAGAACCACCCCTACCTAGAGCGGGAGGGAGCGGCAGCTCTCAAACTCCTCATCTTCCTACTCGTGGTGTCCGCACCCCGTACACTCCGGGGGAGATGGATCAATTATTCAAAGCGTTTTTGTCTATCTCCGAAGATCCGGAGATTGGCACGAACCAATCCGGGGACCATTTTTGGTGGCGCGTCTGTCGCCGGTACAATCAAAACCGGTCGGCTGGAACAATCGAGCGCAACGAGAGTATGGTGCGCAATGCCATATACAGAGCCAACGAAGAAATCCAAATGTTCCAAGGGTATTACCTCCAGGAAGAGCGGTTGGCGGGGAGCGGCAGAAGCGAGGTCGACATCATCAGTGCCGCGTTGGCGACCTACCAATCCCAACACTACAAACCGTTCAAGTACCTTAATGATTGGCAGGAGGTGCGTGTGCATCCGAAGTATAGGGGAGGCGTATCATCCTCCTCCAGCTCCTCAAGCAAACGGTCGAGGTCGGTATCTCTATCCGACGCTGGCTCCGATGAGGTGTCCACCCAACTCACCGGAGCTAACTTGGGTAGCCCCGACGCCGGCCCGAGTAGTTCTCAACTCCGACCGCAAGGAAGGAAGAAGTCGACGGCCAACCGTCGTCGCGCCACGACTCCATCCGCCTCCGATCCCGCTCCCTTTGTGCCACCTCAACCCCCACCAACTCGTTGTGGGGGTTTTGGCCCAACTCAATTTGGCCGATAGGTCAATTATGACCCCCGCACAACTTCGATCGCATGTGGCAATGATACGGGGTCTCCAAAGAACATTGTGGGTAGAGCCGGATGAATAGTCTTCCAGGGGGGTATTTTTAGCTTTTAATTATGTAATTTTTATTTTTTAGGAGTTTAATTATGTAATTTTTATTTTTTAGAAGTTTAATTATGTAATTTTTAATTTTTAGAATTTTAATTATGTAATTTTTAATTTTTAGAATTTTAATTATGTAATTTTTATTTTTTTTATAATTTGTAATAGTATTCCGGGTAATTTTAATATATTTTAATATTGTGGAAATGTTTTTATTTAAATTGAATAATAGAATGATGGGACACTTGAGCTTGTCCTTGCGGAAGAGTACGGATGTGGGTGTTGTGCTCTTGCCTAAGGACAGGGAGTAAAAGTGGGTCCGGGCCCATGTCCATGCTCGTTGGCAAGAGCACGGATGGGGATGCTCTAAGCGTACAACGACAGTCGATATCGACGGGGATGTGTAGTCCATGAATGCCGCAGAAATCAGCGAAAAATACACCGATGTCATGGATGTGTATCCAACTTGAATGAAAATTCAAGAATGTAGACTAGTAAAAAAAAAGTCATAAACGAAGATGATTATCCATTTGATAAGTCGTAGAGGTAGAATGATGCCAAAAATAGGATAGGACCGTTTTGATAAATCGATAAATTGACTCTGAGCACCATGGTTCAAAGGGACGAGACAAAAAGAGTTAAAATTAACATTTCATTGATAATTAAACTTCCATTTTCATTCATAATGAGGTAAGATATATGGAAACCTAAAGGTATTTCATTGATAATTAAACTTCAATTTTCATTCATAATGAGGTAAGATATATGGAAACCTAAAGGTAGAAGCAAACGAAATTAGATTGTTGAGTACAAACTCATCCCACATTGAGAGTCTGAGGGAAGTTGACAATCCGGACATAGATACTGTCAAATCCTTACCATCTAATATTCCTATCCTACTAGGAAGTATAATTAATACCAAATCAACAATTAAAGAAAGATAATTACTACCAAAAGTCTTACGTAAATAGGGAGCGACCAAATTATTTTAAAATATATTCTTTTATTATGATATATCAATTTTATTTTTAAATTTGATCTATTCTAAAATTTTATGTTATTTAAAAAAATATTTTTTAAATTTAAAATTTATTTTTATGCATAAAAATAAAGTTGGATTTCCCAATTTACAAGAATATTGTAATTTAGATTGGCGTCATATATTTCAGGAGTTTTCCATTGTAAACGCATAATTTTCATGCAACTTAATTAATTATATAAATATCCATTTGAACATTGAAACCAGAAGTACTTCCACCATAATTAACAGTCACGACTCCAAACGAATCAAATATAGCACGTAAGATCATAAAGAATAAACAAAGGAATGTTTTCTTACTAAATTTGAAAGTAAGAGGAGTACTATAATTAATTTTAGCATGCACTGGACCATCTCGTTCTTCATTCCAAAAATTCTTGTCTTATCAATTACTGAAACACTTGAACTGAAATTAATTATCACTCAATCATTATGTTAATTATTAGTACCACCAATTTATAATCGGCACATTCATTTTATTGTAAAATGAAAAATTTAGGCACTTTGTGTAACACTAGCTCGATCTATAATATGCTAAAACTCATCTTAATTATAGCTATATTTTCTAGATGAAATTTAAACAAACTTGTATCCAAGTTCAATATTCACACGATTTGTTTTTATTTTATAATACGTAATGATGATTTAAGAACCATCGTAACTATTTAGGTGTTAAGTAGTATATTTTATGAAGCAAAAACTATATAAAGAAACATGCATGGTTGTCAACATGTTAGCATGGTCCAAAATATGGTGAACAAAAAACGACGTGCTGCCTAGACTTTGGACCGAAAATAAATTTTGCATAAAGTTGGATTCGCATTTACCAATACTATCATCGTTTCGAATCTAAATCAAATTAAACTCAATCACAAGTTAAAAAAATCACGATACCCACTTTTCATGGATTTCGTTTCGATAATTAAGGTTTTTTCACATCGATTCACAAAATAAAAATAATTTGTTGATTATCTTTATAAGCGTAAACAAAATGCTCCCTAAGCAAGCAAAACGATTCGACAAAATAGAATTATCAAACCCTCAAGTGCTTGGTAACAAGTGTGCTCGATAATAATTTTTGACTTTTTACGAATTAATTAATGAGCATGCACTAGATTGTTGAGTAAAAGTTATCGATTAATTATAATTTACAGTTAACGTTTTTGATAATTTTATTATATTAATTACTAAGCACTTGAGTTGGTCGATAAAATATTTCTTGTTTTCAAGATTTAATCCTCTGAGTTCAGTTGATGGTCAGTATGTATTAATGTTTATTTTTAAAAGTTGCCGATAATTATTATTTATTTTTTAAAAGTTGTCTTGCTCGATAATTGTTGTTTAATTAAATTAAATTAAATATTGTTTATCAGCATCGACAAACTGACTCATTGAATAACGGATCTGAAATGGAGGCCCATTGTTTCTCTTTATTTGTCCTGTATTAAAAAATATTACTACATTCACTTAAATTTACTCCTATCCATCACCTAATTATCTTTTTTACTACTACTAATTTTGGTTCTCAATAATGCGAATACTCCAAACATTTCACCTATGGTTCACAACGAGTTAAACTTACCAAATATCAAACGTCATCCAACTATTTAGAAAGTAAACTTCTAGCTATACAAACCCTACGTTGATCCAAAGTTTCTATTTTTTGATAAGAGAGGGTCCAACAGATGTGGCCTACTCCAATTAACTTCCATGAATCTCATCTGGCTCGTCATACCTCTATATGAAGAAGATTATAAATGCGACAGGAACACGAATTCTACCACGTAAAATTTTCAAAAACAACCTTCGATTATTTGAATAATCAAACGATACGTTACTAATCTGCAGAAATCATATATTAGGATTTTAATTCTATTATGTGATTTAAATGCGTTTCTAGCATGCAACTTGTTTGTATGCACGAATAAGTTTTAATCGTATAACCAAACCACCTAAATAGAGTTTGTAAATTTGTTTAATTTGCAATTTTCCGCTGCAAAAACCCAACGATAATATACATGTTATTTGGTACGTGCTCACCAATTATGACTTTTACAGAACAATTTTGCGCTCCGTATTATTCTCACATTTCCCACTTCGATCTCCGACTCAGTTGATTGTTCTTGTTGAGTGGTCGATCATTTGGACAAGTGCTTGCTAGATGCTCGGAAGGTGTTCGGTGTTGTGCTCGCTACTTTTTTGCATTTTTACCCACCTTAGAGAGTAAAAAAACACCATCGACAATATGACATGGTCACATAGACATGAAAAATGTGACAAGTGAAGTATCAATATATTATTAATGGAACTATGTACCTAACATTGGAACCGTAGATCCTTTACCTTGAATCATTAATTGTTGATATTAGGCAGCTGTTCTCATCGTCAGAAGCTCAAGTAAAAATATTGGTTTGGTAGAGTAAAACCTATCTATTTGATCTCTATATATAGTGTACAATTTCATAGCCTTCCTGCATGCAAAAACCATCCACATTTTTCCCACCTCCCTCAAAAGAAATGGCTGGATCTCCATGCTGTGATAATATAAGCTTGAAAAAGGGGCCATGGACAGCTGAAGAAGATGAGAAACTCTTAGCTTATATTCAAGAACATGGCCATGGAAGTTGGCGTTCTCTTCCCTCTAAAGCTGGTAATTTTAATTATCTACCTTTTCATTTTATCTGCCGATAATTGCTTGACTTGATGAAAAAAGGAGACTAAATCATACCTTTAAATATATTTAAAGAGTAACAAAGTTTGTGGTTTAATTAGTGCTTCAAAGATGTGGAAAGAGCTGCAGATTGAGGTGGACCAATTATCTGAGGCCAGATATTAAGAGAGGAAAGTTCAGCTTACAAGAAGAACAAACTATTATCCAACTCCATGCCCTTCTTGGAAATAGGTTAGTGTTTTTCATGTGTACAATATGAACTTCAATTTGACTGTGCAATAAAAAACTATTATGATACTTTAAAGTATTCACAACATATCTTTCCATGAAAACCAATATTCTATCCAGATAGATGTCCATCTATGGAAATAAAGACAAATTGCATGCATATATTAATGTGATGATTATGATAGAAAGAGTCAAGTCTATACACTTGACCTATATTTGTTTGAGCAAAACGTTCATCTGCTACCCCAATGGTGTCTGGCCATTTTAAGTGTGTGGACTATATCTAGCTAGCTTCTAGATTTGTAAAATATTTTATTTGAGGGGTAGATTCATACGATATTATTACTATTACATTAAAGACTATATGTTATTCAACATAAGAGTAAACTTCATAAATGTTACTTAAATTTTCTAGTATTTTAAAATAATTAATAAATTATTATTGACATGCTATTATGATTTATCACTTGATCCATAGATGGTCGGCTATCGCAAGTCACATGCCTAAGAGGACAGACAATGAGATCAAGAATTACTGGAACACTCGTCTAAAGAAGAGATTGACAAAATTGGGGATTGATCCAATCACTCGCAAGCCCCAAAATCTTGCACTAAATTGCCACCAATCCAAAGAGATGGCCAACATTAACCACATGGCTCAGTGGGAAAGCGCCAGGCTTCAAGCCGAGTCCCGGCTTGTCCGCGAATCCAAACTCATTATCAACCCAAACTCACTCTGCATTGACGGTCCATCCCAACAGAAGCCGCCAATGCAGAGCCCATGTTTGGACATCCTCAAAGTGTGGGAGTGGACAAATCCTGGCAAGGACATCTCTTCCATGATTCTCAATGGATTTTCCCCCTCCGATGGAAAGAACATGCTCGATGGAGATTCATCGTTCACCGTGAAAGAATCCACTGGGAAATCACATTATGGCTCTATTGATCAGGCCAGGGGCATTATGGGGAATTCAGCAGAACTTGATCATTCTACTTATGTTGATCATGACTCCTTAGGGTTTCCGATCTTCATGGACGGCCTCGATGGTGCAGTCTCTGACCCCGAATATACCAATAATGCCCTCGGAGGTTGTTGGGGAGATCTTGAGGAGAACAAGGCCAATTGCAGGAGCAACATGTGATCGTCTAAGTTTAAAGACTTAAATTAATTAACAAGGGTTAGATATTATGCTACAATAATTTATTACTAATATTCCGAGATTTCATTAGTTAAGTCTTTGCTAGCTAAGTATTGGTCAATGTTTGATTAGGTTTTCCTAATCCTAATCATGTTTGTTATAATTAAGTAGATTGGGTGCAACAATAATGTGTAATATGCAATGAGTCAGTTCGAATTAATGCTATGAGTTTATTTAATCTATAGTATCTCGTTTTTTTACTAATTCTAGTTTGTGTCACATTGCAGAGAGTGTCAACTAACAGTTGGTTGTAACTATAGAAAGCTAAAGATAGTATTTATTAGAAATCCCAACAACCGTGTTACGTGCCTATCACAACATGCATTCCGTTGTCTATGTTTTCATTTTGTCTAATAATTTATTCTTCTTTTTTGAGAATTTTACTTATACATTGCTTTGGATTCGCTTTTCAATTTCAAAGCGAAGACTCGAAAAAAAATTCAAAAATAGTGCACGCTGCATGTTCGTTTTTTTCATTCTCTTGTTTAAGTTTTAATTGAGATGGAAAATTGATGGCGACTTACTAAGAGAAAACTTACCCATTTCTTTTACTTTAATTTTGATCGTAAATAATAAATATGGAGAAAATGACATTTTTTACTATGCTGCTCTGATCTAAAGAAAAAGCCGTTTAGAAATAAAAATATGAAACTTTTAATAATTACGCCACAATTTCGAGTGTTATAAGTAGACCTTAATCTTAAAACCAATGTTTTAAAAACCGGATCGGCAAGCGAACCGGCGACGTTACTGGTTCACGGTTCAACCGGTCCAACCACCGGTCTAACCGTTTTACTGTTGCAAATATATATAAAAATATATTAAATTTAGTAAATGATTTACAATTAATAATATATCACAAAACATTAAACCTTATAGATAATTAGTGATGTATAAATATAAATAATATTAAAATTTAGTAAATATATTCAAATATATATATTTAATATTAGTTAGTCTAGATAAAAAAATTAATATTTCATATATTAAAATAGATAATGTTTATATTAATTTAAGAAAATTTATTTCGTAAAATAATATATAATTAAATACGAATTAAGTACTTATTAATTAGTTTAGATAAGATTATTCATTAATGTCAATAGCTAGGGTATATAAATTAAGTATGTAATATAAAAAATTTATTTATAGTAAATAATGAATCTTATATGGTACTAATAATAATATAAGTGGAGAGTAGAGCATCATTAAAATATAAAGGATGATAATTATATATATTATAATTAACAATTATATTAAAGAATAATAAAATTAAAATGAATTATTAGTTTTTGTAGATAAAATTAATGGTTAATGTATAAAAATATTTAATGTTCAAATTGTTCAATGAGCCCATGTGGTGGAGTGGTAGAGGTCTTCTTAACTAGAAGAGAGGCCATGAGTTCAACCTCTACCAACAACAAATTTTAAAAAAAAATTTAAAAAAATAGAAAACCGGTTTCCGGTTCACGGCCCAACCGGTTCGACCGGCCGGTTCCATCGGTTCACGGCGGTTCAATGCAGTGGTGGTTTAATGGGGTGAACCGGACCGGACTACCTACCGGTTCTCGGTCCGACCGGTCGAACTGGCCGGTCCGGTCCGGTTTTTAAAACATTGCTTAAAACTAACTAGATATTTAAAACAAGTCGATAATAAAACGACGTCGTATTTGTGTACTTCTATCATACCTTATTAAAGGGTGTACGTATTTTAATTAATTTGAAGAAGCAAAGGGAACTGCTATTATACATTTATACTCCTTGCTTATCTTATCAAAAGTGTTAATAAATATAAAGAAAATAGGTAGAAGAAAGTGAGTATACTATATAATATTCTACTAACTCATTTTAGTTATATATATTTTATTAGTATTCCATAAAAAGTAGTAGTAAGTACTCCTGATCTATATCAACATGTGATAATTACCGGCGGATACATATAATTATATATTAACAGAGTGAGCTAGGTACAGTAAATATGACGTATGCATATGCAGAACATCAAGTGATGAGATGATATAATGAAATAAAAGGAGTAAATTTTGGCATGGATATAGATAGTACTACTTAATACCGTGTGCACAATCCACATCAAATGCATACGATTTTTACCTCACTTTTGTTGACTACCGTTGCATCTAGACTTGATCATACACTTTTAACTAGACTATTTTTCTGACAAAATAAAACATTCTCTTGATCCTTAAAAAATAGACAAATTTATAAATAACACAGATTTTAAAAAATTTATCCAGAAGTTGAATCAGATTCATTATGAACATTGAATCTGAAACATTATAACAACATAGCGCCAATGATGTTAAATATATTGAGAATCGAGAAATTGTCAAAACTGATTGATGTACTCCACTAATTAACATAATTATTCTTGGAGGTCAGGTCAGTATGGCATCAATTCTAGTCTTTCCATATATATTAATGCTAAATTGAATATTTGATCTTGGTTCGGATATAAGCATCGTTCATAACATTTCAGTTTTCAGAGATGAAAGATAGATCGTCGGAACAGGCACAGCAAAGGGCAGATCATTAGAGTCTAACTGGGCTTTGAACTTGGGCCCCATAAAATAGGCCACAAAGATTCGCAGTATATGTTTTTTGAATAGATGAATGTATCACCAGAATTTTATAGATAATGCAATATATTTACATTCGATGTGTAAATAAATTCAATTCTTAAAACTAATTTTACGATGAATTGAAATAAATTAGTGAAAAAATAAAATAAAAATGGTTAATAAGAAGAATTGATCCCCGCAAAAATGAGACGTGGCAGGCATTGATGAACTACAAGTCCAAGAATTCAGCAGATGTATATAGTAGAGTTAGACTAGTGAGATTTCCAATTTCATCTCCAACAGCTGCATAAATATCGGAAATAATCATTCATGTTTTAGCAAAAAGCATCCAATCACTGATTGAGTAGTAGTAGTAGTAGTAGTAGTATAATTAAATTACGATGAATTTCAAAGAAAGAGGAGATATAATAGTGGTTTTGAGTGCAATTTTGTTGATATTGAGGTCGGTGGAATCGATTCGTTTCGATCTGGAAACTGGGCACACCAAATGCATAGCAGAGGATATAAAACTGAATTCAATGACTGTTGGAAAATATCAAGTCGTAAACTACAATGAGGGATTGCCTTTGCCTGATTCCCATAAAATTACTATTCGGGTATCTCTCTCTCTCTCTCTCTCTACAGATATATGTATGTTTTTTTTGGGGGATTTAGATTGTATTGTGGCTTTATCAATTTGCTAATTAAGGTTGTTCATGATCTTAATGTGTTTGGGTATGATAATGGATTGTATGAATAAATTGTGTAGGAGTAGTAATTTTCACGACGTTTGTTTGTGTCAATAAAAACTGTGGTGTGATTGATGCATATTTTCAGGATTGGAAGTGTTACTTTAAAGACATGTAATTCGGTTATATGTGATGCCCTTAGGACTAGAGTGGAGCAGTCTGGGCCATAGTGTATATTTGATTCCATATAGTTATGTGGAGTGGTTTCTTTTTATAAAAAAGGTATACTTTTGAAGAGAAAATGATGGTAAATTAATCTGTGGAATATTACGTATGTATAACTGATAGGTTACTTCATCATATGGGAACAACTACCACTACGCAGAAAATGTGGCTTGGGGACATTTCGCGTTTCAGGCAGCGGATGCCGGTGATTACATGGCTTGCTTCTTCGCAGCTGACACCAAACCCTCAAGTTTTATGACCGTAGACTTCGAATGGAAGTCTGGTGTTGCTGCCAAGGACTGGAGCAACATTGCCAAGAAAGGTTCTGTTACGGTAAGTGTTTGCTTTCATCCATCTTAATGTGTGGCATCTAGGTTTTGATCATGTTAGTGTGTGTATTCCATTCATGTCTTCATTTTCAAGCAGGCAATGGAACTGGAGTTGCAGAGGATGTATGATACGGTCCAGGCCATTCACGACGAGATATATTATCTACGTGAAAGGTAATACTATTGTCTAACAAAATTATATTCTCCAACAACAGTTCAGATTCAGATGTTGAATACTAGTTGGTGTAACAGGGAAAAAGAAATGCAGCAGCTAAATATATCGACCAACTCAAAAATGGCGTGGCTCAGTTTTCTGTCACTTCTCGTTTCCTTATCTGTCACAGGGCTGCAGCTTAGGCATTTGAAGTCATTCTTTCAAAAGAAGAAGCTTATTTAAACTCACCATGTCTGCCTTTGTATTCCAATAGTTTCTCAGACAAGACATGCTATATTTTTTTAGAGAGTGCTTACTGCTTAGCTAGCTTTGATAAACACACACTGTCATTCATGATCTTCTACTAGAAAACAAAAAAAAAAACAAATCTGACAGAAGCAAACATAATTTTTCATTAGCGTATGTCGATTTTCTCAGCTTGTGCTGCAATGCGTCATGGTCAAGAAAGGGAATAAATGACGAAAGAAATAAACAGAGCACTCACAACACATGAACACCAATAAGAACATAACTTCATAATAATGGAGGTATCACAACGTAGCTAGTTCTGCCGAATTCCCTGTAAAGCATTACCTCACCAGCAACGTCCATTGAGATCCAGTCCTTCATGACGCAAATAGGTGCCAGTGATTATCAGGGGGTACTACTTCCTTTAACTTTTCAAGTGTCTTCAAAATCTCCAAGAAAGGTGGTCTCAGGTTCATGTCAGCAGACCAGCACTGTGCAGTTAACCTGTACGATTAACAGATATTACAATGACTTCCATTGCAATCAAAGTATATATCGACTGCTGCAGTCCTTATATATGTAAATCTGTGAGTAATGAAGATTCAAGTTTATGCAGATAATGAGGAAAATGGCATTCACAAAACCAACATTCATTTAAGTACTTACTCTTTTAGTTCAGGAATAATTTTTGTTGACCTAAATATTGGCCTATGTCCTTCTGCTACATATCTGGCTGCTTCGTATGGCTCATAATTTGACATTGGAGGGTCTCCCTCAAGCATCTGCAATAGGTTAACACTCTCTTTAACCTATAGGTTAACACTCTCTTTAACCTATGTTTTAACCGATACCGGGTTCTCATATCATATGCCATTATGAAAGTAGAGCGCTTACCTCGTATAATATCATCCCAAAAGAAAAAACATCGACTTTCTTGTCATATTTCCTGTGCTTGAAGACTTCAGGCGCCATGTAACGGTCTGTTGAGGTCATACAAAAAAAGAATATACAGTATGAAAACTCGATTCAACTCCTAGCAGCACTTAGTAGATCAGTATTATGTACACTACTCACAGCTTCCAGTCTCGCCAGTCATTTTGTAAACATCATGAGAATGTTTTACCCTGATGAGCTTGCTTAACCCGAAATCTCCCACTTTTAGATGGTCAGCACTACTATTCACAAGTAGAACGTTCCTGGACAAACACCACATTCATCATCATACAGAGGCAGAGAGCAGAAATGTGTACAGATAGTCAACACAGTTTCTTTAGCGAGCCAAAAAGGAGAGACATAAAACCACCAACTAACCTCGGTTTAAGATCTCTATGTACTATAACATTTGGCTCACTGTGGAGATAAGCCATGCCTCTGTCCAAACAAGATTAAAACTTTCAGAGAAGCATAAAACACATTAGATACTACTGTAATAACATAAACTGCACCATTTCATATTTGAGATTTAATAATTGCTATCTAATGATCTCATAATGATATTGCTAGGTGTACTATGGCAGATAGAGGAAAAACCAAACATTTAAAAATAGCAGGTTACTCAGCACCGAAGGTATTTTTTGGATGAATATTTTTGCTCAACTTATAAAAGGTAGCATGAAAGTAGGAGACAAAGCTTCGAGATTGATAGGGATTGAGATGGGTGGCCAATAACTAATGTACTGTAAGTTTAGAACAAAAAGAACAATAACATCACTTTACCTGGCAATGTCCATGGCAAAATTAATTGCAGTTGCTGGACTCAGCGCCCCTTTTCCCTTTAGATGTTGATGCAGATCACCCTATACGGAAGATATAACGATTAAGGTTGGGACATTTTAAAGTGAAATACAGTTCTTTAAATTCACAGAAAACGTATCACTCACCCCTCTCAAGTACTCTGTAACTAACATTAAAGGCTTCTTGTCGGTAACAGCACCTAGAAACTGGACAATATTTGGATGACGAAGCTTCACAAGCAAATTGACCTCATGTCTGAAGTCCTGACTGTATTATGATCAAGAGACCAAGTAAATAAATAGGAAGGAAGCAGGAGTACATAGGTAATACGATACTAGATAAGGGGAGTGCAGCTAAAAAAGATAAAATCTGAGTTTAGCATATGGATTGAGCCAGACAAAACAGACAGTTTAGAATACCTTATGACAGATTTGGTGCAGGTCCCATTCAGGCATGATAGGGGAAACAATGCACACTAATATAATGTGAAAATGGAACTTGAAAATAGTGATTTGAAAAACCATACATCACTAATCTGTCATCTGAAAGGCTTGGAAGAATTCGCTTCACAGCTACTGGTGTGCCCCGCCAACTAGCTTTTAGTATCTCACCAAAAGAGCCCTGTCAGTATCAATTATCGTTAGCAAGAACGAGTTTTGAGAACATAAAAGGAGAGATGAGTTGCATGTAGCTTAATTCATAAGACGGTTAGATGTTATTAGAGGGAAAAAGGAATCATAGGAAGTTGTGAGGAAAATATTAGGATAAGCATACCACACCCCTAAACAACATGGAAATCAATCCAAGGTAAACCATATTCTTGGTTTCTCACTTGTTTGACTTCACATAATGTAGTATACGAAGTATATATTGCAAAGGAGAATTAGAAGGCAGCAGTAACAAGGTCCACACACAACTTTCAAAAAATTCCACAAGGGCAGACCAACATGCACATGGTATTACAAGACGAAATTTTTTTTATTGGAATCAAATCTAGGTTGGTTTTATTTTCAGATCGATGGCAAGAGTAAATATTATAAATAGTGGAAACAGAAAGGGACCCTACATGTACTATCCCATTCCCAATTTTGATTTTGTTTCATAAGATGTAATTTATCAGACTCTAGGGTTGTGAATCATATGGTATCAAAATTTCTAACAAATTCAGGGGTCATAAGTCTATATCCAAGTTGATTAAGAAGTGACATAAATATTTCTGACCTTCCCCACAAGAGTTGAGTTAGAGAAATCAAGTTCTTCAGGGTCTATCTCCCAATCACACTTGTTGGGCAGAGGAGGTGGTACAGGTCTTGGTTCAAAGTGACTTCCATTCTGGCCCTGCAATGTAGAATGATACTTATTGAAGACTCTCACATAGGATACTAGAAAAGGTTAAAGCATAAGAAAGGAAATATGAGAAATGGGAAGGGATTTTGAGATCCAAGTAGATAAAGCATTCCAGTAGTAGGAATGCAATTCAGAAGCATGAGACTTACATAAGATTCTCCACCATGGGATTTTAATAATTCAACCATGACTGATCTTTTTGCTCCTTCGGCATCAGCTAAAGGCTGTTTCAGGGTAAAAAATTAAGATGAACAAGCATCTACTAATGTCCATTTCATGTTAACAAGAAATAGAAATGACAAAGAAGAAATGTTTGTGTTTGGCACATATAAGCATTTCACGGATAGAAACCTGTCTCAGCATGAACCCTACAGTTGAATCATGTGATAATCAAACAATAATCACTAATAATGATCTAAACTGCAATGATTGTCACTTTGAAGTAAAACTAGCAAAAGCTAAGATAGTTAGGCAAAAAATCTGATAGTAGAATTAGCTAAAGAAGGTGCAGATGGTTATATATCAATTCACAGTGCTCTGAAGTTGTGTCATACAACAAAAAACGCAAAAGAACCTTGAATCTGTAAACATACAAGCAAAAAATACATCATATTTCGTTCTCAGTGCTGATGATGATCTCAATTCTCAACGAAGTTCAAACTTTGGAGTAAATAACAGAATAGCACAATTCAGTGAACTTACAATTTGATAGAAACACAAACAAAGATTCACTCTGTCTCATTGATTACTTGAAATTTAAGAAGTAAAAGTTAGTTTTTCTTGATCCTAATTAGTTGAAATGAAGTAGCAACATAGCACATCATCATTATCAATCCAGATAGCACCAATTCACATCCTAAAAGGCACAATTGACCAAATCTCACAGAAAACGGAACTGATTCAAGCAGCAGAGCTCACGAAATCAAACTATCGATTCAATTATTCAATCGACAACAATACCTCATAACCAGAGATAACCACAACCCAAACACGCTTCACAACTGCATAAACACGCAGCAAGAGAAATTTTTACCGTGTTTTTCCAGCGATCTAGTGCGTTGACATCTGCTTTGTAGTCAATCAAACACTTGGCAACGTCGATCCAGCCGTGGATCGCAGCCACGTGCAGCGGCGTGCGGTCGTCGTAGTCTCTAGCGGCCACCAGGGACGGGTCCTCCTCGAGCAGCTTCCGCACCGCCGCGGTGTCGTTCTGGTGCGCGTGCCACAGAATCAGCGACGTCCGGCTCACCCGCGCCTTCTCCTTTTTCTTCTCTCTATCGGAAGGCGGAGGCGGCGCCTCTCCGGCGGCATGGTTCCCTGAGCTGCCCTCGCTTCCGCTCATGGATCGGGAGGTCAGAGATCGTTAAATTTGGGGGCAGTTCGTTTTACTGAAATAAGTAACCGTTTTGTTTGGTTTCTTCTCATTCTCAGATTTGTTTTTATTTAACCTGCAAATTTTCTTCACATTTTTTTAACTGCGAATTGACTTTTAACAGAAAGAAATCCCGTTCCAATGGTCTACTCCATTTTTTAGGTATAATTTTTTGCCACAAACTGTCGTTTGACTTTGAGTATTATGCATATGTGAATTGGTTTTTTTGGCCAATTATGATTTAAAAATTAAAATAGCTAACATTGACGGTGTAAAACAAATAAAGTCGGAAATTTTACCACAAATAGTTGGATATTTTGTTTGGGGTCTTTAATTAAAGACGATAGCGATCGAAGTATTTCATTATTTGATGGTATTATTGGAAACATTAGAAATGATAGAAATATTTCGACCTGTGATTAGAGCTGTAGAATCTGATTCTGACTTTTGTGTTTGACGAGATAAAAGGATTCGGTGATGAAAGAATCCATTACCGAATATCCTCTAATTTTTTCGGGATTTAAGTGTATTTAGATAAATGGGGGCTACAATATCATCCTTGGTTGTATTTCATTATTTTATTGTGCTATGAGCGTACATTTTGGGAAATAAAGGCAATGCAAATAACATTGGAAGTTCATGTAAATTATGTTAGAAAAAGTAAAAGATATTAGCTTGGAGATCAATAAAGGCAATGCAAATAACATTGGAAGTTCATGTAAGATATGTTAGAAAAAGTAAAAGATATTAGCTTGGAGATCAAGAAACGTGTTAGCTTGGACCTTGGAGGACAAGAAACGTGTTAGCTTAGAGGTTAAGAAATACATTAGCTTGGTGCCCAAGAATACTTGGAGCACGAGCTCTGTAATACCCTATATAAGGGTGTCATATTATTGAAGAAACCAACCAAAATCATCTATCAAAATGTATAGTCTTCAAAGTTCTTCGATGTTCTTTAATTTTAGTATTTTAGTATTTACATTTCCGCATTTCAATTCTATTATTCAACAAATTATGCATATAAATTGAAGGACAAAAAAAACTATAAGTTTGGTCAAATTCTAATCTATTCTATAACTTTAAAAAAATGTCAATTATATCATAACTTTGATATTTTTCTCAATCTGGTCTATCCCACAGCTTTAAAAAAAAACATGAAGCACTATATGTTGGTCTATCCCACGACTTTAAAAAAAAAAACCATGAAGCACTATATGTTGAGGGTGGTATAATTGAAATGATTCAACATGGCCCAGCTCGGCTGCTTTTCCCAATCTCATAAAACAGAAAACTACCAGATAGAATCAAGTTCCACTCCAGTTTGGACGTAAAAAATCTCCATTATATACAGTATAAATAATCAGTATATTGTTGAATCTGTCCTGTCAATATTAGCTTCAGAAGAAATTATAGAGCTGTATGTGTGTGTATGCAACTATGCATGTGTGACCCAGCTACCATTCCAAAACCTTCAAGCCAAGTCCTCTTCATCTTCGAGGGAGTGTTTACGCGCCCCAAGGTCAAGCTTAAGGCTCTCTGGCAGAGGCGGCGTTCTACCCCGATGGAACAAGACAGCAAGAGCCCTGTTCTTTTGGCAAAGATCAAACACCTGCAACCAAATCATGGTTAATATTGAAAATGCACAGAGTGTAGAGTTCGGTTCGACATAGATGCTTACTGATGAAGCTTCTATCTCTGCAACACCTTCACAAGCTTGCCCTCCTCCCTGAAGCAGATCACAGTACCTTGCAGCTTCATTTTGATCTTCGAATACCTATGGTTAAGCATAGAGTTTTTAGAAGCCAAGTACCATATTCAGAAAATCGACTGATTTGAAAACTAGATAATGGGGATATTATTCTCTAGTTTTGATTTGGGGGAACCAAGACCCTGATTTCTTTAGTGGGTGTTTGGTTGCAACTTTTTGTTGATTTTCTTCCTAAATTTGGGTTTTGGACTCCCCCATTTGGGCCTTTCGTAGACAGTCCAGACCTTAAGTTAACTTTCCGCTTAGATCATCTGGTGCTTTCCTTTAGAAACAGAACTATCCAGCTGCAGATTCTCCGCATAAATTAGGGAATAACACAATCCCATCCACAAAAAATACAGTGCACTCTATTAGAAATTAAGAACACTATGATGCTTAAGCATAAATATGGTCAAGTTTGAGGCACTTCAACTCTCACGGTCTCTCACCTATTCCTATATTATAGCCAACTCTTCAGACTTCCAAGGGCCGTATTGTTTCTAATGTCCTAATGAAATAAGCTTCGAACGAAACAGGACATAGGAACAATAAGTAAAGTGACTTTACCAGAACACCCTCTCGAACATCCTCAACAAGCATCTGAAATTTGGTGCTGGTTCCTGGCTGCTTTGACTTGTTTTGCTTCTTCCCTCCTTTACAAAACAGAAGTCCAAGCTCTTTCTCAACTTCACTGCATAAAAAATAAGCCCTGACGAACACTGAAGGAAGTACTGATGCAGAGCAAACACATAGAAGTACAAGACATGGAAATTAAAACCTGAATCACCTGCGGTTTCTTCGAGTTTTCATTGTGCATAGTTGGTTTTCTTGGTGAGTCAGCACATAGACAGATTTCGAGGACTCTTGCCAAGGATTTGCCTCCAATACTGCACATATATACGACATTCAGGAACAAAGTTTGCATTGTAGACAGAATTTATCACCAGATGAAGATGTTCGATATCTAGCAGAACTAAGTTGCATTTATCCAAAGATAACGAGGATCTTAGTTATACCGTTAACCTTCCTAATCATCTATAACCAAGGGGCATAGATTTTCATAGTTTATGTATTCACTGTATCTCAAACGGCTACAATATCAAACACGCATTCAACCTGTAATTGAGCTAAAGTGCTGCTAATTAGCTAGTTTTTCGAATAAGCTAGCTGAAGAGGAGTATATACTCAAATTAATTGTCTATAACAATTGCTAACTCAAATTAATCATCTCCAACGATTGCTAACAATCAATTAGGTAAAGCAAAAAATTCAGCAACATTAGCAAGCTGACCATCGTAGCTACTGCTATCGAAACTTTGCTGGAGATGGCGACGCATAACATAAGCGCGCGAGGAGACCTGCTTGACAAACTCATCGGAAGTTCCAGGAATCGTACCGTCCATCCGCAGCGCTCTCTCCAGATCCTCATCTCGGCGTTGATATCCCCCTTCCTGATCAGCTTCCCCACCCAATTTAGAGTAAATTCGCCTGTTGTGATGTCTTCCGCGAAAATCATAAGGCGATCCAAATCCGCCAATTGATTTTCTGCATGAGAACGATACAGCCGGCCACCGGCGGTGGTAGTGGTGGTTGCAGCGGAGCGGCGGCACGATAGATGGCGATACAGATGACAGAGAATCCATAATTGACGGTATCGCGCTACGTAACTCTGTACAAATTTCTGTGTATATATATGGTGGCGGAAATCTGTAGAAATAGTGGAGCTCGGAGAATTAGATGGGAAGAAATGGAGTATTGAGATTCATGTTTTTGTAGATATTTTCGGTATGCGTTGGAGTCGGGTCGGGTCGGGTCGGGTCGATGCAAACAACAAATGGAAATTGGACACGGCTCACGAGTCAAAGTCCACGTGTAGCCGCACTCCGTCGATCGTGGAAAATATAAGGGCAAAAAAGTAATTATGTTATTTTATTTTGAGAGAATTATGGAGCGAGCCGCGCTTATTATTCAATTTGAAGCATAATGATAAATAAAATTATTGATATAATTAGTATCGTCTCCAAATCGAACAAGGAAACATTGTCGTCGTCACAGACGACCACACAATTTGTTACGTTCAAGAAAAATTAATGAGACGTCTGTAATGTATAGATATAAAAGATGGGATAAATATTACTCCCTCCGTCCCGCTTTAGGAGTTCCGATTGATCAATTTCAAAAGTCCCGGTTGGAATAAACTAATAAAAATGCCTACAAAGTAAGTAAAAAGTGTTAAAAATAGGTCCCAACATCCACTATAATATTTATTTATTACACACTCAAACACTTTCTTAAAACATATGTGACTCAACCGGGACTCCTAAAGCGGGACGGAGGGAGTAATAGGATACTGCATATCATATGAGCTACAACTGTAACCAAGATTATTTTGTGATTACTATTTATGATCTAACTGATTTTAGTTACATAGTCTTATATTAATTGACTCGAAAAATGCAGATAAAACCCTGTGCTGTAATGATCGATTCAAAAATCTATCCGAAAAATGCAGATAAAACCCTGTGATTACTATTTTAGCGGGCTTTCAGCTCCCAAATTAATACTGTATGATATCACATTTGACTTGCACAAAATATCAAAAAATATTAGGTAGATATTTATAACTTCTTGTAAGCAAAAAAAAAAACTTGTTGTAAGCAACAGGCGTTGGAAAGTTGAGAAGACATGTGGAGTAACATATAAATCTCATATTCTAAACTCATGATAATTTCTTTTTGTAAAATTTATTTAACAAATAACTAACTGATCCTGCCAAGAAACTAAACGGCAAAGCAACCTATATATACAAAGGCTGTTGATGAGTTGTTTGTTCCTGCTTCTTTTTGCAGCAGCAAGGTCGAAACTAACACATCTGCAACATGAATCCACAATCTTGCATTACTCAATGCAACCACTCTCGAACGAAAATAAGGCGGCTGAAAGGAAGAGCTGTCAATACCTGCACTTCTGAGCTCCTCAAGGCCGTATGAACGATATTGTAACCCGAATAGAAAAATAAACAAATGCCAGAGGAAAACGGTGCAGAATATCCATGACTAGTAAGGGGTTGGGATGGTGAGCTACAAACTGCCTCATGCATCATCGAGAAGCGAAATCCTTCAGCACGTGTTCGACCTCTTCTACGACCCCTAGCCTACGGAACCATTGCACCAGTAAACTTGAAGACTCCTTTCCTAGCATCACATTGTCTCTTTCCAACTCTATAAGCAGATCCAATGCCTCTTTCAGTCTGTTCTCCATCTCGTAAGCGGCCAGGACCAAGGCCGTGCATTTGTCATTAGGCTCCAGATCAGATTTCCTCATATTCTCAAATGCAATACGAGCTTCACGGGTTTTCCCTGACGCAACGTACGCGTTTATGAGAAGCCCACATACCTTGGCGTCGGGGATGATGCCAGCAACTTGGATCGCATCGAAGACCCTCTGAGAGCCTTGGCTGTCGCCTAGCATCGAGTAGGCTCTCAGCAGCGCCTTGTACACTTCTCGAGGTGCATAGATTTGTCGGGCGTCCATCTCTTGCAGTGAGCTCTCTGCTGAGGTTAGTTTCCCAGCTCTGATGTAAGCCATCACAATGGAGCCATACGATCTCTTGTCCAGTAGCACGCCAAGCAACTTCATCTCTTCAAATGTGTCTTCGGCCATCTTGAGATTACCGGCCTTGCTGTACATGTGCACTAGAGCAGTTAGAGTTACCTGATCACACATAAGACCATGGCTCTTCATGGCCTCCAAAGCGCGTTCAGCTTCTCCCAACTTGTCTTGCTTTGCATAACCGTGAATGATCTTGGTATAATCACGAATGTTAGCTTCAAACGATTCTTCTGTAAGGGCATATTCAGAAATCTAAGAAATAAGAAACAGAGCTGGATTAAAACTTGTTACTACTTCACCTCAAAGAAAAACTTGAGCTATCATTCAAACAAACTGGAAATTTTCGACAACTCTAACCTTTTTTTAATACAATCCAATTCACATTTCCAACCAAGACAAAAAAAACAACATCAAGCTTCACACGTCAAAATCCTCACAACAGAAAATATCAATCTTAAACAATTCAGGAAGGCTTCAATGCATAGAAACAATCACGGAAAAAGAAAATACCAAACCTCAAAATAGAGGAAATGATTCAAGCGCTCCAATTCTTTAAGAACAGCAAGCCAATCAGCTCTCTGCGGCTTCGTGCTCCTCACCCAAGCCGCCAACATTCGAGGAACGCTCCCGTTTTCAGCTGAGAAGCAAATGATTAGTTTCATCAACGCCTTGCACCGATTCGTCATCTTCGGCGGCAATTGAGAGATGGCAAGCTTCTCCTCCTCGCTCAACTTGGGGCTCGCCCTAGCCCGATTAAGCGCCGGCCTCTCCATATCTCTAACTCCTCCGCCGACATTAACGCTATTGGAAACCAGAAACTTATGCGAATGGGGTTTCCGAATTCCGAATGCTGAGTTGTGAAGCAAAATTGAAGTTTTGTAGCTTAATGTGCAGATAGGGCTGGGCGTGAAGGAAAATTTTGGCGAGAGATAAGCCATCATTGAGGGTTGTTACATGGATTTGGAATTCATTGATAGGGGGGGCTCCGGTGAAGTTGAATTGATTCACTTAGTAATACACCAAATTTTACTAGGGATTTTGACTTCATTTTACTCGCAGATTCTTCTTTTTTTCTTTTTAGTTTTTACTTATTTTTAGAAATAATGCAATTTTAATAAGGTTACTTATTTTTACTTAGTAATAAGAAGATCGTCAATACTTTGTTGGTAAAAAAAAATTAAAATAACACTTGAATTGCGATTACATTCGACTTATGAGAAAAACAAAAATGGAGTATCAACTAACGATTGAAATTTTTACGAAGATCGATATATTTATATATTTTTTTTAGTTTTGTATTTAAACTTTACTCCCCTCTCCGTCCACGAAAAATAATCTCATTTCTAAAAATAGAAAGTTTATCTCTTTTACTTTTCCATTCTTTTTTCTCATAATTAATCTACTTTTTCTAATATCTTTCTCATTTTATCCACTTTTTCTCCTCTTCATTCTTACTTTATCAATTTATCATTTAAACTCGTGTCGTCCATAAATGAGACTATTTTGTGTAGACCGAGGGAGTATATGGATCTTCTACAATTTAGATTAATAATTACCACTCCCTATGTTCCGCAGCAGTGGAGACGTTTCTTTTCGGAACACGATTTAAGATATATTGTGTGAAGCGAGTTAAGTAAATGAAGAACAAAGTAATAAATGAAAAAGATATGGAGAAAAAGTAAGAGAGACTAAATGTATTGACTTACTTTTATTTGAAAAAAATGATTATTATGATGGAACATACTCCACTCTGGTAGAAAGGAGGAAGTAGTTTTTAATTAAATAATAAAATAATTTGAAATATACCCGAGATAATAATGAATAATTGATTATATATCACGCAACAATAGGCCCATTATGGCCCAGAAAGTGGAAAGCCCGTGAGTAGCCAATCAGATCAAATTCAAATAGGCCCAATCATCTAATACAATTATCAACACAGTTAGGCCATATTTTTATCATCAAATGTTTTCATTATACTATACTTTTTGTTGTCTCCTTATTGGCGATTATGCCATGTTTATGAATAATTACGATAGTTCAATATTTTGTTTGCTTGGAAAATTAAAGCACTCGAGATAGTTATATATCAATGGCAATTATTTATAATTCCGTAACTAAAATTTAACACTTCTTAATGAATACTCCATTAACTTGTATGGCAAAAGAATTTCTAATTAAAATATTATCACGTCAAATGTATCGACACACAAAAAAAAGTAACGCATATACATGCATTTGGATTTTCGCGTTTTGTTTATTTGATTTTATAGTATTTTTTATTATTCTAAAAATGCTCCTCAACAAAAAACATTTTTTAAGCAGGCGCATTGTGGTCCATCTCTACTAGTTGTAGTATTTTAATACTATAATCTGTACCAACTATACTAATATAGGTAAATATTTTAATCATTAAAGAAATTAAAATGACGTCCATATTTCAGAGCACAAGAATGAACATGATAAAAGCTGAGGCAAAAAAGGGGCTGAAAGAGAAAGTAGGACATATATTTGAGGAGTAAACTATAATCTATTTATCAGATATAAATGTAAAGAAAAAATACTAAAATTAATATTCAAATAGACCGATAACATTAACTTTCTAAACCCCCAAAAAGATTTAAAGGGAAAAAAGAGAATTGGCTTATTTCAATGATCCTAACTCTAGACCTTTTACTTTGTTTTGTCATCATGATTATTGATGATGTGTGAAAGGTGGTTCGGCACCATAAATTGCTTCCATTTTATGATGGATTATTCATTGAATATATATATTCTCTTTGTTCACAAAGTACGAGTATTTTTCATAAAGTAGTTGATAAATGTTTATTTGTATATTTAGAGTGGATAATCATAAAAGATAGAGAGTATGAAACAGAAGTAGGAGTATATTTTTTGTTGATACAAATAGATGATTGTTAGATTCTTTGAATTGAATAGAGGAAGTGAAATTTTTTAGCCCCAAACTGTAAATGAAAGTATTTTGGTAACTTTTTGGACTAGTGAAATTATGGCCCGAAGCCTAGTTGGTCATTTTGATAGCACAACCCAGACCCTCCCACCATTAATTTTGATTAAAATAAGGAATTTATCTAATTCATAAGATTATTTAATCTAAAATGATCTTAAAATAACTTTATCCCGATTTTGAATTAAAACAATCTAAAATTAATCTATGGGTTCTCTAAACATAACCTTCATATTTAATTATTTGATTATACACCAAGATTAAGTTAGGCATTTCAATCATGACCTACAATAATTTGTATTCTAAATATATTTTGCAGGCGTCGATATATATACGAAACAAAATCAAACAAGAAGATCCAAACAAGTCCAAAAGGGTCGGCTTCCATGTTTTCCATTTGACCAAAGGTGAAAAATATCGTGAAATAGTAAATGATACTCCTCAATGTGAAGTAGTAATAAAACTTTACTACTAATTCTATCTCTTACCTAAAAATATAATTAATCGACACGTGCCATATAGTCTACCTAAGTGGAGTATAATCAAAGTAATCTAAATCACAATTTATAAAAGTGCTAAATTTTTAGAGACAGATGAAAATAAAAATAAGCAACAAATTTAATTTTTAGAGATGTAACTAAGTACTACTATTTTTAATGAGTAGCAAATTCCCAATTTATATGATTCCTGAATGAGAATAAAGTTAAATACGCATTGAATAATTTGAATTAGATTTATATGTAGCAAGAATCTATTCTTCTTAATGCTTGCCCAAAAATCTCAAATTCAACTAATCTTTCTTGTCCTAAACATCAACGCCCTCAAAACCCTCATCTCATCCTTTAAAATTGCTTAAAAATAATCGTGAATTCGGCAAAACAACGACAATGACAACCACGACGGTTATTACGATGTTCATTGAATATAATGATGATTAAACAAAACATCACATTTCTTACTTTCCTTTTTACTAAATAATCTAATAGTTTAGCTTGGTAGTAGTTAATATGGAATGATCAGATGCAAGTTCAATCAAAATCAAGATTATTATAAGTCATTAGTCAGTTGAGAAAGCACAAAAGCATACACCAAAAAGCTCAATTCTTGACTTAAAAGACAAAAGGCCAAAGATTATACTACTAATATTTATTTCAAGGTCAAAAAGAAACATAGACAATATAAGTACACACACTAAAGACTCCTATGTTTTGATGCAAAACCTACACAGTTTCACCCATAGAATGAATAATGCTCTCATCAAAATATAATCTTTTTTGGGAGGTATCATCAAAATCTATTCTTTTTTAAAAGGGCATCATCAAAAATCTAATCTTGATAAGAAACAAGAAACCTCGTTGTTGTTTTTTATTAAAAAAAATCACATTTTTCTGTTTTTGACAAAGGTGAAAAAATGGCCCACCTTTTACCTCCTGACCATTAGCATTTCCCAGTATCTTAAAACCACAGAGCAGCAAAAGTAGAGAGCAAAATAAACTCTCAGTCTGTCTGCTCTCTCTTTATCTCTCTCTCTCTCTCTAGAGGGAAAAGGAATTAACTTAACCATTAATTGCTGCTTCTGTTTCATGAATATAGGCCCTTCTGCTGACTCCTTTAGCTCTCTCCCTCTCAAACAAGTCATGGAAGAAGAAGATGAATCCAATACCAGCACAAAATGCACTCCCAAAACTATGAGTTTTAGAGAGAGGGGAGAGAGAGCTTACACCTATCACCACCACCGCCACCACCACCACCACCTGTTGCAGAATTCATACAGCTTCGGCTATGGCTTTGGATTTGGCTACCAAAATCAATACCAAAATTTCCCTGCTTTGCTCCCTCTGCCTCCAACCATACCTCTGCAGCTCACAGCTTTCCCTCAAAATCACACCTTTGGACACAAATCCAATCTTCGGAGAGGTCTATGTAGCCCTGCTCTTGCAACTTCCTCGGATTACCATTTCTCTGCAGGTAAAAAAATCACACAGGTTTCAGTTAAAACCCTTTTCTTGTTTTGGTTTTCTTGAATATGGGTTTTTTTCAATCTTTGTCTTTGTTATGTCTGTGTACTAGTATTTCGGGGGAAATTGCACCATACGTACAAAATGTTTCATTAGTGTTTCAAATTGATATAAAAAGTTTCAAGGTAACATATATCATACAAAATATTTTGTTATTGTTACAAATTAATACATTTTCCTTATTTAATTAACACCGTTAACTATTCTGTTTCATTAAGTAAAATAACATTTTGTATGAGACGGCGCTGAACTTGAGCCCCCATCATTTCTGCTCACACCCGCCCCTTGTAAAGAAACTTTACTAGAATCTGCAGTACACTGTAGTTCCTTAGAAAGTTCTTCTCCATCATCAGTCGTGGGTTTAGCACGGCCTATATTGGCATCCTCAAAGTTGTGATTTCCAGTACTGATAGTTTCGCCAAAGTTTCTATGTGGTGCGTCAACAGAAACTGAACTGCTCGCTCCATGATCAGCATCGTTGTTTCCATCTTGAGCATTCAAGATTCTACTCCTAACAAGATATAAACAGAATAGTTAACGGTGTTAATTAAATAATGAAAATGTATTAATTTGTAACAGTAACAAAACATTTTGTATGATATATGTTAACTTGAAACTTTTTGTATCAATTTGAAACACTAATAAAATATTTTGTATGTATGGTGCAATTTCCCCAGTATTTCGTATTGCATGTTTGGTTGCAACATGTTAAAGCATTCTGTGCTCACTGCTCAACAAACAAATTAAAAAAGGAATCTTGGTGGTTAGTTCAACCTTAAAGACCTCATTTTTCAAATGTTGTTTATATTCTTGAATTCCAAATGTCTTATCACTACTATTGTACTACTAGTGTTTTTGTGACTAAACGATCATTATGACAAAAAAAAAATTGGTACTATGTGAATGGATATATTGGCGTAGTAGATGATTGATGCTATAGTTTTTGCTAGAGTTTTTGTAAATAAATTGATGATTGATTATATAGTTATTGCTTAAGTTGCGGGAGACCTTTTGTTGTTTAGGTAAAAGAGAAATAAAAAATCCAGTTAGCATGACTTATAACAGGAAGGAAAATGGGAGAAAGAAATCAGATTCTAAGGCTATGTCATATGCAATAGCAAGAAGGCCAGACTCTGGTGGGGTGGAAGGGAGAGTTGTCACTCTTCTTGCTAACCATTTCCTAGTCAAATTCAGCCCGTCCCACCGTGTTTTCCATTACGATGTTGAGATATCTCCGAGTCCCTCAAAGGACATTGCGCGTAGAATCAAGAAGAAGCTGGTTGAGGAGCATCCAGGCCTCTTATCTGGTGCTCTCCCTGTATATGATGGCCGGAGGACTCTATACAGCCCTGTTGAGTTCCAAGAAGATAGGCTTGAGTTCTTCATCAGCCTACCGGTATCTATAGGTAAAACTTCTGTGGAAGAAGTGGTGGACTTGTCACAGAAGAAGCAGGAGCATAAGATCTTTCGAGTCAATATCAAGCTTGTGTCGAAGTTGGATGGGAAAGTTCTGAGCAGCTATTTGGATAGCAAAGGAGCTGATGCCACACCTCTCCCTCAGGAGTACATCCATGCTCTTGATGTGGTGCTGAGGGAGGGGCCGACGGATAAGTGCATTGCCTCAGGGAGGTCGTTCTACTCTCGTTTGATGGGAGGGGCAAAGGAGATCGGAGGAGGAGCCATTGCATATAGAGGGTTTTTTCAGAGCCTGAGGCCAACACAGCAAGGTCTTGCCCTCAATGTGGATTTCTCTGTGACAGCTTTCCACGAGAGCATCGGAGTGATCCCTTACTTGCAGAAACGGTTCGACTTCATGCACGATGTCTGCCAAACAAAGGCAAGGTGCTTGACAGGTGAAGAGAGGAAGGAGGTCGAGAGGGCCCTTAAGAATATCCGGATCTTTGTCTGCCATAGAGAGACGGTGCAGAGATATCGAGTCCATAGCTTAACCGAGGAAGTTACTGAGAATCTATGGTTCCCTGATAGAGATGGTTCAAGTTTGAGGCTTTTACATTATTTCAAAGATCACTATGATTATGATGTGCAGTATAGAAATCTGCCATGTTTGCAGATTAGTAGGAGGAAGCCTTGCTATCTACCTATGGAGCTTTGTGTGATCTGTGAAGGGCAGAAGTTTTTCGGGAAGCTCTCGGATGATCAGACCGCGAAGCTCCTCAAAATGGGCTGCCAACGGCCGTTACAACGCAAGGCTATCATCGATGGAGTCATGCATGGGCCAGCCGGACCAACAAGGTAGTGTTGATCTTCGATTTTTTTTGCCTTCTTTGGTGAAAGATTGTGTGTTTTTCATGAGTTTGTCCGTTTATCGACAGTGGGAGCATGGCGAACGAGTTCAAGCTGCATGTGGCTAGAGAGATGACACAGTTGAAAGGGAGAATCCTTTACCCTCCGAAGCTCAAGCTCGGACACAATGGCCATGTGAGGAATCTGACCCCATCGCGCCACGACCGTCAATGGAACCTCCTAGATAGCCACGTCTTCGAGGGCACGTGCGTGAAGAGGTGGGCGATCATAAGCTTTGGCGGCTCGACTGATCAGAAATCCGGCATCCCAAGATTCATAAACCAGCTATGCCAAAGGTGTGAACAGTTGGGAATTTTCCTAAACAAGAGCACTGTGATTAGCCCTCTCTTTGAGCCAATGCATGTTCTTGCAAATGCCAAAGTGTTGGAATCAAAGCTGAGGAAGATTCACAAGGCTGCCTTCAACAATCTGCAGCTCCTTATATGTGTGATGGAGAGGAAACACAAGGGATACGCTGACTTGAAACGGATCGCTGAGACGAGCATCGGTGTATTGAGTCAGTGCTGCCTCTACTCGAATCTTGGAAGGCCGAGCTCGCAGTTCCTTGCCAACATAGCCCTCAAGATCAACGCCAAAGTCGGGGGTTGCACGGTCGCGTTGTACAACTCGTTGCCTTGCCAAATGCCGAGGCTCTTCAAGCACGATGAGCCGGTCATCTTCATGGGAGCCGATGTGACTCACCCCCACCCGTTGGACGACAGCAGCCCCTCCGTTGCTGCAGTTGTGGGAAGCGTGAACTGGCCGGCCGCGAATAAGTACGCGTCGCGGATGAGATCACAAACGCACCGGCAAGAGATCATCCAAGATTTGGCCTCAATGGTTAAGGAGATATTGGATGAGTTCTACGAAGAGCTCTCCCAACTCCCGAGGCGAATCGTGTTCTTCCGAGATGGGGTGAGCGAGACGCAGTTCAACAAGGTGCTCCACGACGAGCTAGAGGCGATACGGCGTGCCTGCTCGAAGTTCCCGGCCTACGACCCACCGATCACGTTTTTTGTGGTACAAAAGCGGCACCACACGCGTCTCTTCCCTTGTGAGGGAGCCGATCCGTCTCAATCCAACGACGAGAACGTGCATCCAGGGACGGTCGTGGACACAGTGATCACGCACCCCTGGGAGTTCGACTTCTACCTCTGCAGCCACTGGGGCGTGAAGGGGACGAGCCGACCGATACACTACCACGTGCTGTGGGACGAGAGCGGCTTCTCGTCCGACGAAGCACAAAAATTGGTTTATAACCTATGCTATACCTTTGTGAGGTGCACTAAGCCTATCTCGTTGGTTCCGCCGGCCTACTATGCGCACCTTGCAGCATACAGGGGCCGGCTGTACCTCGAGCGCTTGGATTCAGGAACTACGAGCTCGACGAGCCCCACCGTGTCGCGGTCAGCCCCGCCGCAGGCAATGCCCTTGCCTAAACTTAGTGATAATATTAGGAAGCTAATGTTTTACTGCTGATTTTGGCGGGAAAAACAGAAACAAAATTAGGTCTGATTTACACCTTGATGATGATGATGATGCGTTATAGTGTCATTCATCACAGACCTATTCTTACTGATCTTATACTATCTTTTCTTCTCATAGTTTGATCAGATTTCAATTTTCTACTATGTTGGTGTAGTAATGTTTGCTAATACTACATGATTAACAGATTTTGTTTAAGTGCAAATTCTCGATTCAAAAGTGTTTTTTTTTTGTAGTGTGTATGATGATGTAAGAAGAGATTTTGTGGTAACACTTGGCAACAAATCATGTGATGTTTGTAGTTGAAACATAAAACGACAAAATTGAAAGCGTTGAAGTTCCAAAAAGCAATTATAATGTTTGATGAAAATTATCCAAGGATGGTTCTTTGTGGATAAATGCTATCCTATCAAAGCTACATCCATGCCGCAATATTAGAGATAAATCGAATTGATATGATTTTTATACAGGGGTAAATTTGAAGTTAGTAGAATCCAAAACACTTGAATTGAATTGATTTGATTAAAAAATGACAAGATTGCATTCATTAGAGGGAGTAGTTGTAGTAGAAGAATATTGAGAGGATGAAAGTACGATATTACCCTCCATGCAAAACAGGGTGGATGTCAGTGAAAAAGATAGAAAGTTTGTATGTTAGTTGTATATGGATGGGTGATTTGGCATTTAGTGTGCAATAATGGATGGAACTAAAGCAAGCAATAGAGCATAATGGAGTTGACATGAATGGAGTTATGGAGATCTGTGCACTCAAATACTGTATTAAGCAGAAGGTCTCTACAAATTAGGTCTTGTTGAGGCAAAAGAATCCTTTTTGATAGCACCCGAAATTTTGAATAGTCACATAACTGCAGTCTGGAGGAGAGAGAGGGCAACACAGAATGTGTCATTGGTTGAAGACGAAGACTGCTCAGAATTGAAGAATGAAACAGAGATAAAGTCACAAGAAAAAGTTGATCTGACTATAAAGCTCTCTGCCCTCATTTATACGCTCCATTTTTCATAAATTGACAACCCCATACATATATAATATGCAATCAATTTTTTAAATTAATGAGTTTCAAATTTCGGACATAAAAGAGAGTAAGTAGTACAACCTTTTATATTTGTATAGAGATTGAACAAAATTTGGATCCCACAAATTTTGTTTTCTGAATTTGGCTGATATTCGGTGAAAAACTGATTAACATGAAATTTGATGAATTTGGAGAAATGACTAGTGAGCAAAGAAAAGATTAATATAGTAGAGACAAAAGGCAAAAAAGAGAGAAGGAAATGGAAGAATTCCCCTTTTGTCTATTGTCCAAAAATTGGTATGCTGCCCTCTCTCTTACTACCTTTTATTTGTATTCACTTATTATAGGTTTGTACAACTTATTATGTCTCTAGCTTTCTTATGTAATTTTACAGTATGCTCAGAGAACTCTGCAAATAAAAGGGGACCCAATTGTATGCAAGCTTCAATTATAACCAGTATGTCCTTGCTTTCATTCATTTTAACTTTACTCTATACCGAATATGGGTAACCCAATAATAACCAAGACTCAAATCATATACACCAATTAATATCCATAAAATATGTTGATCTAATGGTTATAAATCATTCCACACGAAAATACATATTATTATTAGTAGTACATTTTTATTAGTCGAATATATATATATAAGGTGGTTATGCACTCTATAAAAGTGAGTTTGTACAATTTTAGCATATCAAATCCATTTTTTCCAGATTTTCATATATGTTTCGTTCATTCTCATATGGAGGAGTACTATACTTATAACAAGTGGTTCTCATTTATTGACATTTGAATTACTATGTGACAATGTATATGATATATTTTTAGCATCCAAGATGTTGTGGCTCGGTGATAGTACTTTCATATAATTTGATATGATTATGTTTTTTTTTCAATATTAGCAATGCAATATATTACCCTCCCACAATATAGATGTTACTACTCCCTCCGTTCCCTCATAGTTGAGGCGAAATTTTTCGACACAGAGTTTAAGAAAAGAATGTTGAGTGTGTTAAATAAATAGATAAAAAAAGTAAGAAAAAGAAATAGGTAGAGAGAATTAAGTAAAAAGTGAATGAAGTAAGAGATAATAAAGTAAGAAAAGAAAAAAGTTATTATATATAGAAATGACTCAATTATGAGGTAACTTCCTGAAATGGAAAAATGACTCAAATATGAGGGAACAGAGGAAGTATATTATTTAATACTCTCTTCGTCCCATATTAGATGTGACAGTTTCCTTTTAGTTGTACCACAAAAGATGTCACATTTCCTTTTTTGGAAAAAATTCTCTCACACATTAATTTAAGTACTATTTTCTCTCTCCACCTAACACACAAAACAACATCTCCTAAAATCTCTTGTCATTCTCCAACTATGTCATCTATTATGGGACAGAGGAAATAGTAAACATTAACTAATAGTAGTATTTTTTTTTCTTTTTTATTATTACTCAATTTCTTTTTTCTCTTTCTATTAATACATTCAATTATTTTTTCACCCTCTATTTTTTACACCAAACAACATTTTTTTATCACAAGCATATCTATATATATTGACAAAGTTTTATCCACTCCACGATACATCTATTAATAAGTAGGAACAAAATGTCAGCATGGGCAGAGCAGTTGACAACGGAGGGACAGATCTTGCTATAATGAGCCTGTGTTGCTATCGTGTAGTTGTTTCCATATCTCAGGCACAAGTGTGAGGCCTCGAGAAATGGGCGTCTGTCAGTCAGTGGGTTAGAGCCTCACCCCTTAACGGGCTACTGTGTACCATGATAGAAACCCCTCACATGATGTGAGCCGGAGTGTGGGGGCCGCCAAGGAGACGGAATCACCTTTTTGCTGCAATAAGTATGATCAAAAAGAAAAACAAAATAAAGGTGTTCCCTCCCTATATAGTACTGTATTTTCTTTTAGATTGTTCCACTGTAGCTAAGTCATATTCTTTTTAAGTAAAAAATACTCCCTCCATCTAACAATAAGTGTTACACTTTGTCTTTTTGGTCCGTTCCATAATAAGAGTTACACTTTTATTTTTACTGTAAATGATAAGTAGGTCTCACATTCCACTAACTCACTTCATTCGCATTTTATTATAAAACCAATATTAAAAAGTGGGTCTCATATTCCACTAAATTTTTCAACTCACTATTCTTTACTCCCCCCGTCCGCCATTAGGAGTCCCGGTTTACCATTTTAGTTTGTCCGCCACTAGGAGTCTCGATTCACTTTTACTATAAATGGTAGATACACCTAACTTTCCACTAACTCATTTCACTCACATTAGATTATAAAACTAATATATAAAAATAGACCTCACATCCCACTATCTTTTCTCACCCAGTTTTTTTATATTTCTTAAAACTCGTGCTGAACTCAAATGAGACTTCTAATGACGGACGGATGGAGTACATTTTTTAAAAGTCGTGCCCACAATACGAGTGACTCTTATTGTGGGTCAGAGGGAGTAACATCTTTTATTGTCTCTTATTTTGTTCTTTATTCATTTCTCTACCTTTTCTTTATTACTTCATTATTTATTTATATAATTCACTTAACATAATTTTTCTTAAATTTCGTGCCGAAAGAAACACATCTACGTAAGGACGGAGGGAGTATGAACGAATCAAACATGAACAACACTTAATTAATCCATTATAGAACATAAAAAAATGAAATTCCCAACCGGCAACGACAAATCGCGAAACGGGTATTGTTCCTTTTGCCGTAGAAGCTCCTTTTCGCTGCTGTACTGGTGCAGTACATCACCAATCACGAGGCATCAAAAATCAGCTCTGGATAAATATAAGCTGTTAGATGACATTCAAAACCATGGATGCAAGGGGACTACGCGATTCCCGTACGCCGCACTGCACGAGATTCCGTCCGTGGGCCCCACTTCGTCACGCGTCATTAGGCCATCCGCAACGCATTCCTTAGCCGTCCCTTATCTCGTCCCGGAGAGACGAGACGGATAAGAGACGGCGTTGCAGCCTTCCGCCTCCATCCCGTATCAGAGGGACAGCTCGCGAGATGTCTCGTCAAGCGCGTTGGCAACGTGGCGAGCTCCGGTTCGTCCGTGACGCCCACTCGCCGACCCGCGAGTGGGCGTCGTTTTTATCCGAAAAAATATTTTTTTTTAATTTTTTTAAAATTTAGGAAAAATTCAAAAATTAAAAAAAAACCCAAAAAATATATTAGCCGTTTATAGGCTTTTTTGCAAATTTATAATTTTTTTTATTTTTTTTAAGCCTCCAATCACTTCTATAAATATCAAATCATTCCCACAAATTAATCCATCATAAAAAATATGTTTTTTATATTTAAATTATGTATTTTTAATTTTTTTAGGATTTTATTAATGAGGTTTTTAATTTTTTTAGAATTTTAAGTTGTAATTTTATTTTATTTAATGAATTGTGTTTTTATTAATTAAATTTGTTGGAAATAAAAATAAAAAATGAAATTGAATGAATAGTTAAGGGATGAGATGATTAAGAGACGGATAAGAGATGGAGGGTTGCAGGTGCTGTCTCTTAGTTAAGAGATGGAGTAAAAAGTACAGCGGGGTCTATGAATAGTTAAGAGATGAGACGGTTAAGAGACGGATAAGAGACAGCATTACGGATGACCTCTTGCTGTTTATTTATTTCTTTAATTTTATTTTGCTATTTGAACAAAAGGAAAATAAAAAGGGTACTAAAATTCGAGCAAAACTGTGTTTGTACAAACGTGAAGAGTTATTCTTCTATTTTCGATATTTGTCTTTTTTTCATTAAATTTTTAAATGAATTTGACAGTAGTAATAAAACAGAGAATCTCAAGTCGCAACTGAAATTACAAATCAATCAACTCATATGTAGAAAACGGTACTAGTGTGCAGCTGTGTATGATCAAGACAACTATTGCAGCTCATACTTTTTTCTGACTTAATTCCATTTTTAAATATTTAATAAAATTTCCCACATTTAGAGGTTGACAATAATAACCCCACATCTTATTTATGTGTACAAAAATGTCCACGCATCAGAATATCTAAATGTCGTAATTTAGATTGAGCATAAATCGACTATATGATATTAGTCTACTTAGGTCAGTCATCTTGTTTAATTTTCTAAAAATTGAACAGAACAATTTTTTTATTTTTAAAGTGTAATTTATTTTATTTTTTAAAAATTTGATTAAACAATTTCACTAAGTAGTTACTACTAATATTTTTATTGCAAGATGTTCTTGTTATTCTACCTAATATTCTCCCATGCTTTTTAGTCAAACTCAAATCTATACATATTAACAAATTAGACACGAAAAATAAATTAAAATTTCACACTATCATCAATTCATGATTAAAATTCACTGGCACGGTTGAGCACGTCAGCAGGAAATTAACATAGATCCTTGATGATAAAAACAAAAGAAAAAGGAAAGGCATATGGCAGGTGTTTACAGAATACATTCTCCATTTCTCCTTCAAAGACTAGTCTTTTCCTATCTAAATTTCTCTCACAATCAAAATCATGTTTCACTTTTTTTTTATGCCAAAATATCTTAGTAACTCTGAACAATTTGATGTTGAATAGCGTATAGATTATAGCTCAGAATCTGGTATGTTGAGTAATTTCCTTATCGCTTCCAATGCCTGCATGGAACAATTAATGAAGTTATCAAAACTATCAATATATTAGGTTACGACGAGGTCATCTCATTTCTCCAACCTTAATTTCTTCAAACATGTTTTAGTTTTGCGTATAAACAAATGTAACACTTGGAAATATTGAGAAAGAGGCTGCATAGTTACCACTTTGATTTGTACTTTTATAGCTCCAATTTTGCCAGTGTACTCCTCTATTTGCCTACAAAAGCAATTGAAAATTAGCTTCCTTGCTCATTAACATTCAACAAGTTCATAAAAGATTTCAATGAGTGAAGATCAAGACATGACAACAATCAAACATCATGAATCCAGGATACTTATGCACCACCCTCACCCCCCCCCCCCCCCCAAAAAAAAGAAGAAGCAATAAACACCATTTTTCAATTTGAGAGAACAAGCAATCACTAGTTTTAGTGGATAAAACGTATTCCATCCAATTTACATACATCTGATTTTTCTTCTGTTATCTGTTCGACTAATAACAAAACACACACACGTAAAGAGAAAACGAGGCAGTCGACTTCAGTGGTAGAAGCAAGCAGAGAACTGAAGCAAGTTTAGGACCTTTTCCTTTTCAAACAAATGTTAGATGTTATATGCAAGTTTAGGATCCTTTTTCCTTAATTGAAGTCTCTAGATCGAGACCTGAAGAAAGTCACAGACATTTGTTGACAAAAATTCAGCAAGCAAGTAACCTATGTTTATAAGTGGCTCACAAATCATACACACATTAGGTTGATTCCATTTTACTAGACAATGACATACCTGGATAGTAATTTTTCCCTTTCAGCTATATACTTCAGAGCTTCAGCCCATGTAAACTCCACATAAAATCCATGTCCTACCTCAACGAATATATGCCGAGTATCTGGCCTGCAAATATGCAGATAATAAGAAGCTATTAATCTAAACCCCAGCTTCAATAAAAAACCATTCAAGTTAATGGCATCTGCAAATTCAAAAGCATAATATCCATCAATTTTCAGGGACATAGTAGTAAGTACTTTCTGTCATCTCCCTTTCGCTTTACTTCTACATTTATCTGTGTAATTCAGTTTTATTTAACATGTTAGAGGAGTCAGAGACTATCTAAAAGCTATTCAAATAAATTTTAATAGTTCCAACATCAAGCCCCTCAGCTCTAATACAAACATTTATGTGGCCGTGGCCACAATTAGGGAAAACTTAATAGCAGCGGTCACAGCTCAAATCACTAACAAGATGGTGAGCTTACGCTACAGCTTCCGTGTAGATTTCGGCGCCAATGTTGACGAGTGTCCTCATACTGGTCACCGTATTCTTCTTCAGATTCTCGATGTTTTTTCTAAGGTCAGAGCTACGGCAACCAGGCTAAGAAAAGCAAATTTATAAATAAACTAGCTAAACCATTTAAAGTACTAAAATCGTTTTATTAAACACCCTAATTAATCTAAAAATACTCTTCTAGCCTGAAATCATAGATGTAAATGACCAATAAAAGAGTAATATCTTAAACAATCACAAAGGATACAAAGTCTTCTGCCGCTCAAAGACCTTGTCCCTGCAAAAGTAGCAGAAGATATCAATCATTTTGAGACTTCTTTTTGGACTAATATTTCTTATGCAATAAAAGATGTTTCGTACGCCACATAACATAAACGAAAGGAAAATTTTCTTGATATTGAACTGATTTTACCAGACATGTATGCAAAAAAGTTGAAAAAGTAATAACAGAATCAGTTGCATTAACGAAATGAGGAAGATGGAAATGAGAAATACCGTTCAGCAATAGCACGCACAAGATTAGGTTTCAAGCGCCCTTCAACAAATTCCTCAAGCGTTTTGATTTCCTCTGATAGCTCAGTGCCCATGGCAGCCCACGCTACATTCAGCATTCAATCAATGTATCTCTAAGGCTAATTTTTCGAGGGGAGAACAGAGCGCACACACATGATCACAATTCCAATTGAACTGTAAACCGCAATTTCCAGTAGCATTTTGGTCCAAACCCTACCTTCTACTGCAGGTGAACGCTTTTGCTTTCAAAGTTATGTTAAAAAAATACGAACTCAATGAAATGTTGCGAACTAGTACTAAATTTCAAAGATTTGGGTGAAACCACCACGGCTATGAACTAGTATGAAGTGTATGAAATAAGTAATCTGGAAATTAGACCATCTCCAACCATTTACACCAAATTCAAACCCATTTTAGAGTATACGTCACACCAAAAAGTAGTTTTACTCCAACCATTTACACCAAATTCAAAATTTACCATATTTGGTGTTGTTCACAAAAAACATCAAAAATGGGTTTGAGTTTGGTGTATGGTGGGAGAAGATTTATACACCAAAACTCATTTTTGGAGTATGGTTGGACATGGTAGCTTAAATTTCCAGTCAAGGGATGGACTCGAAACGAACAATCAACAGTTGCAATATCCACGCCCACTTAGTGGCCAGTTCATATTGATTCCATGACATATAGTTCACAGTAGATTCCTCAATCAAATCCCAATTCTATGATTTTCTCTTGATTGGAATAAAACTTAATTGATTGGGGAAAAGGGGAAGGGGACTTACCTGTAACAGAAAGGAGAGGGACGGATTTTCCGGCGGCGGCTGGACGGCGTGGAGTGGGCGGCAGCTGCTGGTGCAGCAGAGAGAGAGAGAGAGAGAGAGAGAGAGAGCGTTTAAGGGAGACGGTATTTTTATGGTTAGGATTTTCATTTTTTTTATTTTAGTTAATTAGTTTCAAATATATAGTGCTAGATAAACTTTATTCCTTACTGTATCTCCTGCCTGACTTCTCCTCTAATTAAGGTGAGTATTTCTTTTGTTTTTCTTATTCTAATCATATTATCAATAAGTAAGAGATTAGAAATCACCACATTTGTGCATAGTTAATAGTTGAAAATTGTGCAAACATAGCAAAGTATAAAAACACAACTACGATATCATAGTGTAACAACGATCCCAAAATTCATTTTGGAATTACAAACATGTAAATTTACAGCCAACGGGTTTGGGTACCCGCAACCGCGGGTACGGGAAACTCGATGCGGGTATCGGGATTCCCGTATAACTATACGGGTCGTGATTGGGTAGTATAATATTGAACTTTTCTGGTTTAGGTACCCGCAAAATCAGGTCCGGATACCCGCGGGTACCCCCTTTCGACACCCCTACGTCCATCAGTAAATCTAAATCCAATTTAATACTCCATCTGTCCCATTAGAAATAAACGTTTTCCTTTTTGGTTTGTCCCATTAAAAATGAAACATTTCTAAATATGGAAACAATAGTGTCCCTATTATGTATTCTCTCTTACTTTACTATTTCTGCATTAATTTACAAAACAATACTATATAAAATCTTGTACCGAAAAACAAATGTTATATATTTAATGGGATGAAGGAGTATTCAATTTCAACCTAATGGAGTGGATACTAGTAAATTTTATGTATCAGTTTCAAGCTAATGGAGTGGATACTAATATTTTGTGCATGGTTATGGAAAAGACTATTACCCTAGATTCAGCGATACAAGACTCACAAATTGTTTCAAAATTATACTTAAATTCTTATAAAATTTACTTATATTGATAGAAATAATAAGAAGCTCCGAAATTATTCAGCGATACGAGACACTTAAAATTGTTCGAATATAAGTACATAGTACTCAAACTTATTATATTGATTTTATATTGGTTGAAATAATTAGAAGCTCTAAGATTATACACTGCTATTAAGAGCATCTCCAGTAAGACTGAACGTCAAATAGCCCTCACATAGCTTTCACACTGCCACATCATCAGCACTACAATTCTCCTGTCACATCAGCTTGCCACATCAACTGGACATCAAATAGCCCTCACATAGCCTTCACACTACCTATCCACATCACTAATAACAATTATATAATTTAATTTACACTCGTATCAACATACGGAATTTAATTTACGAGACAAATACGGAAAATTCGAATAATAATATTAAAATTTCAAAAAGTATAATAATTTAAAAAAATACATTAAAAAAATTACATTTAAAAAATTACATAAAAACTAACGCCGGTTTTCAAAGCGGTGCGAATGAAAATGACGTTCAAAGCGCGTATATATAGTGTTTTCAAAAGAAAAAAAATAAAAAATAAAATCTGACGCCGGTTTGACGCCGATCCGGGACCCACAATGGCGCCGTGAGGATCGGCGTCGGAACCGGCGTCATCGCGCGAATCGGCATGGCCACGCCGATTTTGACGCCGATTTCGCCGACGCCGGTTCCAATGGTTCGGCATCAGAACCGGCGGCGGCGAAAAATCGGCGTCGCGATTTTGACGCCGGCATTGGAGATGCTCTAATAAATAATACTCCTTCCTTCCCGGGCTACTCGCTCATTTCCTTTTCGGCACGGAGGTTAAGGAATGAGTGTATAGGAAAGTAAAAAATGACGGCTGTAGGTGAAAATTTTTACTAAAAATGGAAAGAGTACAAGTAACTTGGGACGCCCAAAAAGGAAATAAGTGCGAGTAGCTTGGGACGGAGGGAGTAAGAAAGAATTTAAGGACGGTAGTACGTACTAGTTACTACTCCCTGTATAAGGAAAAAAAAAGTAAGTACTTTATTAAAAAAATCCCGTGTTTTACACAATTTTTCCAGTGTGTTTCTTTTAGTTATATAATCGTAAATACTGTTATGTTATGTAAACACGTCATATCAGAGGTCTGACTTCAAAGGCTTTGCCCGAACTACGATCCCGATATCGGCGGCGATCCTGTACGTCTCCGCCTCCGATTTCAAGTTCTCTTCTTCTTTTTGTATTTTCTATTTCATTCTTTTAGCTGCTTCCTCATATAAATATCTAGTTCGATTTCTTCTGCACTAGATCCATCGATACACTTTTGCCCTAATTCTAATTTAACTTTTTCTTCTACCGGAAACCCCCAAATTGATGTTTGAGTGTCTGATGGGGCTGTTTTTGGAAAAATCTCCACACATCTGACTTTTTTTCCACTGTTTGCTGTACCTGAGCGCGGGTGTTAGTGATTAAGGCTGAAATAAGCTGAATGATGGGGAAACAATGGATTAATTTAACAATGTTCAGTGTTGTGCTGGTTTATTTATCTATTTATTTTCATAATTAGTACTCCATCTGTTTGTACTTTACACATGGTTTTGCCTAATTTGTTGAATGTGGTTGGTTGTGAATGCGTGCTGTGATGCTATCGGCAATTCCTTATTGTCTATGTATTGTGTACGTGGTGACGTTTATCCTATACGTGGAGTATAAGAATTTTTTTAGGAGAAATTCGATAATAAATGAGGTATTATAAAGATTCATACATCCCATATGTATAATAAAGATTCATACATCCCATATGTTAGTTGAAGTTTACGCAATTGTCGAAATTGAGATTTTAGATTTTGATACTCCACTTAAGTTTGCCTGATTGTGTGAATGTGATTGGCAGGAACAGAGCGAAATGATGAGGCTGCAAACTTATGGAGGGATTAGTTTAATAGCTACACTGGCTGTTATCTATCATGCATTTAGTAGCAGAGGCCAGTTTTATCCGGCAATGGTGTACCTTTCTACTTCAAAGATCAGTTTGGTGCTACTTTTAAATATGGGCCTGGTAGTTATGTGCATTTTGTGGCAATTAACAAAGAAGATCTTCCTTGGCAAGTTACGAGAAGCAGAAGTGGAAAGGCTGAATGAGCAGTCATGGCGGGAAGTCATGGAAATACTATTTGCCATAACTATTTTTAGACAAGATTTTTCGGTTTCATTTATAGTGATGGTTACTGCTTTACTTTTGATCAAAGCTTTGCATTGGTTGGCCCAGAAGAGAGTTGAATACATTGAAACGACTCCATCTGTTCCTAAGCTAGCTCATATCCGAATTGTATCTTTCATGGGATTCCTTCTCCTTCTTGATTGTAGCTTTCTCTACAACTCAATCAAGTATATCTTGGAAACCAAACAGGCTTCAGTTTCACTTTTCTTTGCATTCGAGTAAGTTTTTTTGTTGACTGACAGTGGCTTATTCTGTTTGATTTATGGCTCGAATACTATTTCTAATCTGTATTGTTATGGTGCACATTTCCTTTCTCAGGTACATGATACTGGCCACAACAACTGTATCAACATTTTTGAAATATATATTCTATGTCAGTGACATGCTTATGGATGGACAATGGGAGAAGAAGGCTGTTTACACCTTTTACTTGGAGCTTGCTCGAGACTTGCTTCACTTGACTATGTACATGTGTTTCTTCCTCGTCATTTTTGTGTAAGAAAATTTTAAGCTTTAATTTTCTATTGATTTAAAACTTTTTAGCTTAGTGTTATGGTTGGCTAATCAGTAAAAGTAACATGGATGCTTCATATCAAAATTTCTTAGTGCAATCTTATTCAAAAGATGTTCAGTGATATCAAATTTGCTATTTTCTTTCTTTAGGAACTATGGTGTGCCTCTTCACTTGATACGGGAACTGTATGAGACTTTCCGTAACTTCAAAATCCGTATTGCTGACTATCTACGCTATCGGAAGATTACTTCAAATATGAATGATCGTTTCCCTGATGCAACATCTGAAGAGATCAACTCGTGAGTTATTTACTGCTTGGTGGAACTAGCTGGATTTCTACTTTTACTCTACTTCACATCTTTTGATTTTCAGGAGTGATGCAACCTGCATTATTTGCCGAGAGGAGATGACTACTGCAAAGAAACTTCTATGTGGGCATCTCTTTCATGTCCACTGCCTCAGGTCATGGTTAGAAAGACAAAATACATGCCCTACATGCAGAGCACCTGTTGTACCACCTGAACATGGGATGAGTACTACTGGAACGAGGTCTGGTGGTCAACAACAAGGTATAATGTTTTGAGTCTGTGTTGTTAAGCTCCTACTATCCCTTGCTAGAGCAATAGAGCTTCATCTGTGTTAAGCACTGAGCATTTGGTTAGACTTTTCTGCATTTCTCAGTGTTTCAATTTAGGATCAATGAAGCTTACTGGTGATGATTCTATTATAGAAAAATATGGTGCCATCTTTTGGTTATGCTTCATATGAAGGAATGCAATGAACCTTTACAAACCACTTACTAACTTTTCAGTGGGTACAGGAACTAGCGCTACTGGTACATCATCTCAAGGCTCTGTCAGTTCTGGTGAGGCAAATGGTAATATCAGTCAGCATCAGGCTAGACTCCAAGCTGCTGCTTCTGCTGCATCTATGTATCAGACGTCTTTTGTGTATCCTTCTCCAAGTACTCTAGCATGGTATGCATTGTTTTACTGTTTACAAATTATTAGATTTCTTCCATAGTTCTTATTAGCTTCTTATTCACACTGTTGCTTCGTAGTCAAAACTGTGAGGCATGGAAATTCATGTTTTTTTTTCTGAATGTTGGACTTGTAGAATTTCATTGTTTCGTGTTTTGGGCTATTATAAGGTCATAGACCGTACATTGCGTTATAGTTTGAGCGACACATTGCTTTTGGAATGTCACTTGTACCACTTATGAGGAGGAATCATATTGATTGCGTGGGTAGTCTTGCCTGCAAGGCTGCAAGTGTTCTCTAACAGGAAAAATGAATATGGCAAATAGTTAGCATTTGTTATCTCCACTATTGCAGGTCGCCTGGACATACCGTACCTCCTCAACCATTTGGACCTTCCGGCCCCAATATGACAGCTAATGATAGTGCATCAGCCTCTCAACAGGATATAAAAGTAAAATTAATTGAGCGCCAGATTGAGGTATATATAACATTATTTTCCTGTCAAATACAATGTTTACTTTCTTTGTGGAGGGCTTGAACAATAACATTATTGAGATAAATTGCTTCAAGCTACCATTTTTTTAAGATTAAGTTATTGCTTCAATGATTTCCAAGGTCAAGGATGTGATAATACTATATAAATACTGTTTCTTGCTAAGATCTTGTTTCATGATTAAACCATCTTAGTTACCACTGCAAATATGGCTGTCCCTATAGAAATCTCAAAACTTGAAAGCAGCTATCAGAGAGCAAATGTGACTAGATATCACATGCTTTAAAATTTATATGTCGATCACTACACCACTCTTTTCTGGACCCAGTTAATATAAATTAACTGCACCTTTATGATGTGAAATTTCATGTACATGCTTTCAGTATCTACAATGGCAGCTCCAGCACCTACAAGAATCAGGCAGTGAGAAGAAAACGGGCGCAGGAGCATCAGATATTAAAGGGAAGGCAGTATCATCACCATCTTCATCGTCTATTGTAGACTCTAGTGAGACGGGCAACCCATAGGCTGACTAACAGGAACCATGGAATTACATTCGCGGTAGCCACTATTCCTTTTTCGCCTTCACAATCGAACTACATCAAGTATTCTGTATTGATACTGTTTGAGAGTCGCATAATATGCTTTGTATCTTGATTGTTAGACTCCCTGCCAAATACGGTATGCAACGCAGTGTGAGTTAATCTAGGGCTTTTTTGCTCGTCCTGTATATACGGTGTAGTATACTACAGCATTCGTACTTTGACCCGATCAAGCCAATCTTGCTTATACTTCGAAGAATGCCTTTCTTGAATGATGAGGAAAATGTAGGCTATATAATTTGTCGATTCTCAGATCAGTAAGAATTATTTTTATTTGAATGGTCCTAAGAGAGAGTTAACTCGTTAATCTTCTTTGAGCTTCTTAGGTAATATCATCTTTAGTCTATATTAGCGTTATTATTTGTTTATGTTATTGTTTATTTTTAGCCTACATTAGCATTTTTTTTACTTTATTGTTTGTTTTGACCCTAGTACCTCATGAATTGTTGTTAACATCACTAATTTAACAAATTACACAATAATGGATGTTGATCTGTTCCTTTTTCATATACTTAGGTTAATAAAAAACAAATCAAAATTTTATTTTCGTGAGTACTACTATGGTTTAGGCTATATTGACATTTATTATTATTTTTTATATTTAACTTGATTCTAATATCTTAAAAATTGTTTTTAACATCAGCTCGAGTGATGTGAAAAAGGCGAAGCTCAGTGTTGGTTCATAAAAATGGAATAATCCCTAAAAAAATTTAAAAACTGGAATAATAACAATTGACTGTCGAGGATACATGGCTGAGCATAGCAACAAGCATGGAGCACATGCAAGCATATGGTGAGGATACATGCAGCTGATAAGAGAGAGTTCAAATGTTTGTTAGGAAACTAGCCGTTTGTGGCAGTTTCACTTTCGGTTACAACTGATGAAGTGAATCATCATTCACCCATCTTACCTTGTATATAGATAGCTTGAGTAGCTTTGTAATCAGTTGAGATTTGTAACAACACTCATTCTTGATCATCAATAAGATCTCTCTCTTTACCTTCGGTAATTCTAGTGTACATTCTTCAAAGCTCAAAAAGCCTTAGCTTAGTTCTTGTACGATCTTGATTCACAATCAACAATTGGCGCCGTCTGTGGGAATCGTGTTGTTGATCGTTCATTGCTGCGATGGCGGGACGACTAGAGGCGGAGAAGTTCACGGGGAAGAATGATTACGGCTTCTGGAAGATGAAGATGAGAGCGGTGCTAGTGCAACAAGGTTTGGCTGCGGTTTTATCTACGACAGAAGCAGAGGAAAAGGGGAAGGGGCATGCGCTTGATGAGGAGGCACATGCGAAGCTCGAGGAGATGCAGCTGAAGGCTCACAACGCAGTGATTATGTGCCTTGGAGATAAGGTGTTGCGTGAAGTGCAGGGTGAGAAGACCGCGGCGCGATCTTGAATAAACTTGATGAAGTTTATATGGCTAAATCTTTAGCCAATCGCCTCTACATGAAAATGTGGCTTTATTCCTATTGCTTTGCCGAAGATAAGTCTATTGTTGAGCAAATGGAGGATTTTAGTAAGTCCGTAGATAATCTTGAGGCGATTGATGTCAAGATCAGCGACGAAGATAAGGCAATTCTTGTTCTTAATGCTCTGCCGAGTTCGTACGATCAAATGAGGGATGCAATCCTCTATGGCCGAGACAAATCCATCACGTTGGCCGAAGTTCATGCCGCTCTTATGGCTAAGGAGCTGCAGAAGGGAGCTGTTAGGCGCCCAGATTCACAGGCTGAATCCCTCAACATAAAGAAGTTCAACAAGAAAAAGTTCAAGAAAAAAGTTTGATGAGCCGAAGCCTGATGCAAATGGAGCCAAGGAAACGCGCTCATTCACTGGTGTAAAAAGCCAGGACACTTGAAGAGGGATTGCTTCGCGTGGAAGCGAAAGCAGGCTGCTGAAAGTCAGCCAAACAGCAACGTTATTAGCATTGATGGTGATGAACCCTCTGAGGTGATGAATGTTATGGATAAAAGGGAAGGAGTTTCTTGGATCATGGATTCTGGTTGCTCTTTTCATATGTGCCCGAATGCAGATTGGTTTCAGGATCTAAGGAGCTGCGAAGGATCTGTTCTTCTAGGCAATAATATCTCTTGTAACATCAAAGGAATCGGCAGCATCAAGATGAGAATGTTTGATGGTTCTGTGAGGATATTGTCCGAGGTCAGATTTATTCCAGATGTGAAAAGGAACTTGATCTCACTTGGAACTCTTGAAAGGAAGGGTTATTTGTTCACATCGGAGAATGGGGAAATGAAAGTTTGCAAAGGCTCCGAGGTGAAGATGCTTGCTCATAGAATGGGAAGTCTTTACTATCTTCAAGCAACTGTGATAACTGGAGAGTCTAATGTTGCAATTAGCTCTGATCTCAGAAGCTGGCATCTGAGGTTAGGCCATGCAGCTGAGGGAACATTGAAGGCACTCATAAAGAAAGGGGCCATTGATGCAAGTTCAGATGAAATACTCCAGCCATGTGAGGACTGCTTGCTAGGGAAAGCCAAGAAGCTCTCATTTCCAACAGGTAAACATACCTCAAACTCACCTCTTGATTATATACACTAAGATCTTTGGGGGCCTGCACCAGTGAAGAGTATGAGAGGATGGAAGTATTATATATCGATTATAGATGACTATTCTAGAAAAGTATGGGTTTATGCGCTGAAAGAAAAGTCTGATGCATTTAATACTTTCAAAATTTGGTGCAAAGAAATGGAAACTAAGAAAGGAATTTCACCAAAGATCTTGAGAACTGATATTGGCTTGAATATTTGTCAAAAGAGTTTGATACTTTGTGTCATGAGAAGGGAATTAAGAGGCACAAGACAGACCCTGCTAATCCACAACAAAATGGAGTGGCAGAGGGAATGAATAGGACACTTATGGAGCGAGTTAGATGCATGTTGTCTTCATCTGGGGTGGAGAAGCATTTCTGGGCTGAGGCAGTAACAACTGCAGCTTATTTGATAAACAAATGCCCGGCCTCAGGGATAGGTGGTGATATCCCAGATGAGAGATGGTATGGAGGAAAGTCAGAGTATGTGAATCTGAGGCCTTTTGGGTGAAAGGCATATGCACACAAGAAGTAGGGAAAACTCAGTGCAAGAGCTGTGAAGTGCATAATGCTTGGCTACCCCAAAGGTGTCAAAGGTTATAAGCTTTGGTGTATAGATCCTAATAATGGAAAGATTGTTTTGAGCATAGATGTAGTCTTTATGGATGATGAAATGCCTCTTCTTCACAAAGAAGCTCCAAAAGAAACTAGAGCTGGGAGCAGTTCTGCAAATAGAGCAGTTGAAACTCAGTTTGAGGTGGAGACTGATGTTGATCCTGTTGAAGTTGAGGAGAGTCAGCAGCCAGATATTGACATTCAGCAAGGGCTATCAACACCTCAAAACTACCAATTGGCAAGAGATAGACCAAGGAGACAGAATGTGCAACCTCCAGCAAGGTTCTTTGATTACCATATGCTCTCTTATGCTCTGCACATAGCTGAGCAACTGGAATTCTCAAAACTTTTGTCTTATGAGGAAGCTATGAGAAGTCCAAAGAGGGAACAATTGATTAAGCAATGAAAGAAGAATTGGAGTCACTGATTAGCAACAAAACATGGATTCTGGTTGAGAATGATGAGTCCAGAAAAGTTATTGGTTGTAAATGGGTTTTCAAGATGAAAATTGAATCAACTCAGGCTCAAAACATCAGATTCAAGGCAAGGCTTGTGGCAAAAGGTTTTAACCAAGAAGATGGAATAGATTTCAACGAGGTTTTCTCTCCAATAGTGAAGCACAATTCCATTAGAGTCTTGTTGGCAGTGGCTGCAAAGAAAGATTGGGAGTTGGAGCAACTGGATGTAAAGACAGTCTTTTTGAATGGGGATTTGAAAGAAACTATATATATGGCTCAGCCTCAAGGCTTTGAAGTTCCTGGCTCAGAGCAGAAAGTTTGTATGCTCAAGAAAAGCCTCAAACAAAGTAGCAGGTAATGGTACTTAAAATTTGGTGAAAGTCTAGCTAAGTTGAGATTCTGCAGATCACTTTATGACAATTGTGTGTTCATAAAGAGACAAGGGAATAAGGCTCTTGTATATCTACTGCTTTATGTAGATGATATGCTAATATCAGGGTCAGATGTCAATGATATCAGCAAAGTAAAGGCTCAGTAAATGGCAGCTTTTGAAATGAAAAATCTTGGAGTTGCAAAGAGGATACTTGGGATGGATATAGTCAGAGATAGAAGCCAGAAAAAAGTTATGGTTATTTCAAACTGACTACATTTAGAAGATTTTGAAGAAATTCAAGGTTGAAAATATGAAGAGCACAACAACACCATTGGCAGTACATTTTAAGTTGTCAAATGAGCAGAAGGCAGAAAATGAGATTGAGATGAAGGTGATGGAGCTAATCCCTTATTCTAACATAGTTGGGAGTATAATGTACCTCATGATATGTACTATGTCAGATATAGCTCAGGCTATAAGTACAACAAGTATGTATATGTCAGATTTTGGAAGACAGCACTGGAATGCACTGAAATGGACCATGAGGTATCTGAAAGGGGCTGATAAAATGGCTATTTTGTTCACTGATGAAGGTGGAGATGAGCAAGAAGCGCTGATTGGTTTTTGTGACTCAGATTATGCGGCCAACCTAGATACAAGAAGGTCTCAAACTGGATATGTGTTCACTTTGTTCGGTTCAGCTGTGTGTTGGAAGTCAAATATGCAGGATGTGGCAGGTCTTTCAACAACAGAAGCAGAGTACATTGCTCTGACATCGGCTGTGAAGGAAAGCAAGTGGCTAATGGGTTTAATCTCGGAATTTGGAATCGAGCAAAGTGCAGTAACAGTCCATTGTGATAACAATGGAGCATTGTGTTTGGCTAGACATCAAATGTTTCATTAACGCAACAAACATATAGATGTCAGGCTACATTTTATAAGAGACGAAGTAGAGAGTGGCAGGGTTAAGGTAGTGAAGATTGACACTGCACACAACCCGGCTTGCACACAACCCGACTGACAAGCTCACTAAACCATTGAGCAAGGGAAAAGTTCGAGTACTGCTGCAGACTTGTAGGTTTGCATGTGATAGATTTCTGATCATTGTTATATCAGCCAAGGTGGAGATTGTTGAGGATACATGGCTGAGCATATCAACGAGCATGGAGCACATGCAAGCATATGGTGAGGATACATGCAACGGATAAGAGAGAGTTCAAATGTTAGTTAGGAAACTAGCCGTTTGTGGCAGTTTCACTTTCGGTTACAACCGATGATGTGAATCATCATTCACTCATCTTAGCTTGTATATAGATAGCTTGAGTAGCTTTGTAATCAGTTGAGATTTGTTACAACACTCATTCTTGATCATCAATAAGATCTCTCTCTTTACCTTCGGTAATTCTAGTGTACATTCTTCAAAGCTTAAAAAGCCTTAGCTTAGTTCTTGTTCGATCTTGATTCACAATCAACATTGACAAATTCAACAAGGAAAATATTCAATAATTGTAGTTTCAATCTATTCCTAAATATAAAAGAAAAATTAGTACTACAGAGAAGAGACAGAAAACTTTAAAGTTTAATCACACTATGAGTTAAGATTTGGGGGCCAAATGGTCCCCTTGGACGGTTGGACCTAATATAAGCTTCTGCCCATATTAAAAAATGATAATGGCTACGATTTAATTTTATTTTGGTCAAAGAATTTATATGATATTACTATTTCTGTGAAATATTCAACTTGTGGGGAAACGAAAAACAAAAATACCTTCTGGAAATAAATTGCAAGAATATATTTTCTACGCATCTTCAATGAAATGTTGAAAAGATAGTACTCCTAAATATTTTCGAAAAAAGGCTATCCACACTTTTCCAGCATTTCTTTTTTAATTTTCCATCCCCATGTCAATTTGAATTGCAATAATTATTTCCCCCTTCAAAAATCTAAAGGATTTCAATGAAATAATGAAATGGCAGACCCTTTTAAGTCTAAAAGGACCCAATTATTATTCATCAGCAAGATTTTTATTTCTGTCTCCTAGATTGAATATTACTAATAATTAGGAGGTACTGTAATTTTATGTACTCTACGATCATTTCCAGGCAAAATCTACATTATTGGTACTACCAAAAAGATATTATTAAATAACCAAATTGTTATAGATAAAAACAAGCCGCCTTGATATCTACTTTTTTAAAGGGGGTAAAGTCTAATAATACTAGAAAAGGGGAAAAAAGAAGAAAAGGCACAAAATTGAACATTATTCCTCTAAATTATTATCAAACATGTAAATACTGGAATATCCATGAAAGGATAAGTCATCCGAAATAACACTTTATTTATTCGAATTTATGCAATTACAACATTCACAATAAAATATTATATTTAGAAAAAACCCATAGTAATGTTACTAAAATTTCAAGAACCTTGAAATTCCAGCGGGCCCACCAACTCCAAGGTTGCCTAATCTTCTACCAGTAACAAACCTTCAGATATTTTCTATGAAAATGACTAGATGGCCTGTGGTGGTCCCCACTTCAAGCACACACAAAAAAAAACATTATAAAATCAAGAAATTGCCTAAAATAAAAAAGAGCAAAAAAAATCTAGATGTGATTAAACCCTTTAATTGATAATTGACTATTAACCCACTCCCATATGTCAAAGGTTTAAGATCTGTGATTAAGTTTGGGCGACAGCGACAGGTGCCATTATGACACCATGAAAGCAACATGCCAAGTGATTAGCTTACAAAGTCATTAATTAATGTTTAATCACTATCTTGTGTCATCAGATATCCCACCTAAGTTTTAATTAAACAAGACAATATTTTATTTTCTTTTGAATTTTGTTTTTGTAGTAGAAACTAAAGCTAACTAATTGGGAAAGAATATTGTTCTGTTGAAGAAAGATTCGTAGTGAGGCACATGATAATGATCATTCAGAGTGTGAAATCGGATTGAAAAAATATGGAGTATTATTATCTACGAAAATAAATTAAATCTAGCTACTACTAATTTAGACTTTAGGAATATCATTGTCAATTAGCCAAAAAAGTACATAAATATTAAATACCCATATGGTGTGTCGCATACACTATTGTCGCATTTCCTGATTTGGTATTTATTTAAACATTTGTGTATCTGAATTGAATTGTTATATTTCGATAAAATGATGAATAAATTCAGACTGTATCTGGATTTTATTTGAATTTCCCAACTGTCCATAACATGTCAATTTCATTTACAGCCATGATTGCCTAAAAAAATCATGTCTACTACATTTAACTGAAATAAAACAAGTTGTTTAGTCTATTTTAATTTCAAAAAGTTGTATAAATAAAAAAAATAGAGTATAGTGGATGACAACAAGGAAAGAATAAGAGGGCAACTTTGACTTTTATTTTGGATTTTTTAGTTTCTTATGGTAAAAGGTTAACAAAATAAATCCATAGTTAATCGGCCAAAACAATTGTGTCCCATTTTATAATTAATAAAGTGCTATTCACAATAAAAATTTAGGAAGGGACATCATCAATCAATTGAAAAAAAGTGGAATTGATCCAATAAAAATTAGTGCTATCTAAACTGACACGATGCACATTAGATTTTGCCTAAATTTAAGTTGTTTTTAAGTTGCCATGCTAATTAATTAAAATAATTACTGCAATCTTATCAAATGCTTCGCGTATGATAACCGTATGAATTTTTAAATATACTACAACATATCAACACCAAAATTTTGAAATATATTGTATGCCATTATTTACGGTATACGGTAAATCATGATATAAAATTAAATCATGATATACACAAATAGCAACGCTAATTTATTTCACATTCGCACGTAAAAGTTTTAGACGCATATGTAGAAAATCAACTTAAATGGAATCATATCTATCATATGTATCTAAAATAGGCCAACAAAGTCCACACGAATTTGTCTGATAAAGATGCAATAAATATGCAGTTAAAAAAGGATAAATATTTGAAGGGGAAGTTATTAATTGCGCAGAAATAAATATTTTATGTCTTGAATTATTGATAGATATCGGTGTTAGGCAATAGTTTTTTTATATTCCTTAAAAATTAATATTACGTGATCATCTCTTTAGATGGTTGTTATTAAAAAGAAAGATATTTTAAAAGGAAGATACTACTATAATATAACTGCTGCATGCCACCTTAATGTTCGATTATACTGAGAAATGGAGTAGTATAAAAGTTAGTATGTCCTGCCCATATTAAGATATCTTTAAAATACCATTGTCGTAGTTCTTAAATTTGGAATGTGGTAATAAATAAAAATATAGACATTATCACAAAAACTTGAAGTTATTATTATGGAGAAAAAAGAAAGTGTAAATCAATAAAGTGTTTTTATCTTTTAAACAGCTTTATAGTATTTGTTTGTCATAGTACTATTAGCAATGAAGATCTTTGCCGTTGAAAAAGTTTGACCTCCACAACTGGCAAATTCATGACTCCAAAATTAAATCAAATAAAAGTATATACACATTTAAGAAGTTACTCCACATTAGAGCATTTGGTAAATAAATACTACCCACATTAAGAAAATTGCATACTACTAGTATTTAATTAAATGTTAGTCTTTTTTTCTTGGGTGGGCCCCGGCCAGGGCCATATATGTTCGTTTTAATTGTTTCCCACAATCTTCCATATGATTTTTTAGTAAATAAAACTTTGATTATACATGTCCTAATTTTGGAGCTTTTTCTATAATTCTATTACTGATTGAGGAATGCTGAAGTTGTTATGAATTTGTAAATATTTATCAATGCCAACAAATATTATTGTTGACTTTCTATATCCCATTGAACTTATTTTCAACTCAGATATTATATTTGCATCCTCCGTGCCCTATCCATCGCCCACGGACGATCATGCAATTTTTGCATCCTCCGGACTATCCTCCGCCCTATTGCGGGGTTCCGGACGATGCAACACATTTTCCTTTTTTTTAAATTTTTTTAATATTTTCTTCTATATATATCACCAAATTTTTACTTCATTTTACACCTTTCACTCCACTCTCTTCCCCAACTCAATTTCTCTCTAAATTCAATAATAAATTCCGACGATTTTCCATATTTGCAAACATAAAATATAAAAAATAAATACTAATAATAGGATTTATCTTTAATTTGTGGTATTTTTACATTTATTTTTGGTAATTGATGTATTTGCAAACATAAAAAATAAAAAATAAATACAAAATAGGAGTTAAAACTATAGGGTGGGCTATAGGGCGTCCCACTGCAGGTGGATGGGGTGGAGGAAAAAATGCTGATGTGGCGAAGTATAGGGCGCCCCATTCTGAATGCTCTAAGAAATTGTTTGACTTTGTATTAAATGGAAGTGTGTATTTAATGTCTATTTTTTGAAAGATTCCAATTGGGACAAGCTTTGTGGGATAGATGAAAATGTTAAAATGAGACAAACTTTATGAAATGTAATGAGTATCATTTTATACATGCCGAAAGAATATAATTTATTGAGTATAAACATCATATTTACCAAAAATGCTTTCGTACATAAAATGATACTCCGGTCAGGGGCGGAGGGAGGGTGGGGCCAGGGGGGCCCATGGTCCCCACACTAATTCTTAAAAAACTTAGGGGTATTTTAGTAATTTCACAATAATTATAATTTATAATAAATATAATATTAGAGATAGGTTTCAGCAAAATATATATGAATCGTGCCTCTTAATTTAGCGTATTCATTCTGCCGTTCCAATCCAAGTCTGAATTTAGCGTATTCATTCTGCCGTTCCAAGTCTGAAATCTGGTAAACTAGAACTAGGTATATTCAAAACTCAAATATAATTCAATTAATTTTTCTACATAGGTTGTTTTTTTGTTTGGCTGCAATAATAATTCAAAGGGGGAGAAAGAAGATAGCTTATGTAATTCAATGGCTACGGACTACGGTGCTTGACATGGAAGATGAGTTTGTAGCTCGAAAAAAAGGAAGACGTAGAGCTGAGAAAATGAAGAATCCCTACTATTATCGAGTTGAGCTCTTTTGTTCTGTTATTGACTTGCAAGCTCAAGAGTTGAATCAACGTTTTGATGAAGTCAACACAGACTTAGTTTTATGCATGTCATGTTTTGATCCTAGGGATTTATTTTCTGCATTTGATTTGGAGAAGCTGCTTCGTCTTGCACGGTATTATCCTTATGAATTTTCTGAAGTTGCTTTGTCCGAGCTTAAAAGTCAACTTGAGAACTTTATTTTCGATGTGCGCATAGATGAAAAGTTTTCACAAATATCAGGAATCAGTGGTCTTGCTCAAAAGATGGTTTCTACAAGGAAACATTAAGTTTTTCCAATGGTTTATTCATTAGTTAAGTTGTCATTGATCTTACCAGTTGCCACTGTATCAGTAGAAAGAGCCTTTTCAGCAATGAAGATCATCAAGACTTCTCTACGTAATAGCATGGGAGACCAACTATTGAATGATTGCTTAGTTCCTTACATCGAAAAGGATGTGTTTGTTAAAGTTACCAATGAAACTATTATGCAGCGGTTTCAGAAGATGAAGAATAGAAGACAGATGTTATGATGTGATTGCATTTGACTTTTACATTTTGAACCTTATAATTTAATTTATGTAATTTTTTTTGAAGTTTAATTTTGGACCCCCCATTATGAAATCTCTGGCTCCGCCACTGACTCCGGTTATTAGGTTATCACTATAAATATGAGTTATCATATGATCATATTCATAGTTACATTTACAAAATTCAATGTACAAAATTTTTAAATGTAAAAATATAGGAACCTAAATAAACATGTTATTAAAGTTTAATGAATTCATTTACGACATAACTATAAACAAAAATCCACCGTAGTCCCAACTCTTAAATAAATAGGGAGTAAATTTATTACAACATTAATTAGAATCATTAATTAAAATTCTACTATAAAACGTGTACCGCGGGATTCTCTCACAAAATAAAATAAAAATGACCTCGACCTTTTGCTCTCTCTCTCTTTTGACTCGTTCACTCAATCTTATTACTTTAATAAAATATTATTGACGACTTAAACAACATTCTTTACATTATTACATGTCATGAATTCCATGTTAATTTTTTTTTCCTATTACGCGTCTTAATTTAAAATCTAAATCCTAAACTTTTCAAACTACATAGAAATCAAATCATGATCTGTTATTTTCACTTCTAACTGCAAAGAGACTAAAGAGTAACTACTTATACTTGAATTCTAAGATTAAAAAAAACGATAAACATCATATTTAACAAATTAAAAACATAATAAATCTGGACCTACGTAATTAATTGACGATCCCTTGCACAAATTCCCTTTTCGAGGATCACTACCTTTAAAAACAAAACAAAAAAAAAAGAAAAGAAAAGTGAAACATAAAATTGGAGTGCCAATTTATACGACTTAACGTTCAATCCAAAAATCCACACTTGTATTTCCAATTTTCTATCCATAATTAAAAAGGATAGTGACACTATCAAATAGTAATAAAAAAAAGCTAAAAAGTATTCCATTAAAAATAAAACGTTTACTTTTTTGTTTGTCCCATTAAAAATGAAATATTTATATAAATGAAAACAATATTCTATCTACTTTTTCTTCTATATTACTTTACTGTTTATTCATTAACTCACAAAACAACACTAAATAAAATCTCGTGCCGAAAAGCAAATGTTGCATATTTAGTGGGACGGAGGGAATATACATCACTACACATACTTTATTTCCTTCGACATTAATTTTCTCATTGAATTTTACACTTGTTTGCTTTTCTCTAAAAATATCCAGAATCTCACAGAGGAAATTTCAAAGAAAAATACCTACGTATTTAATTCGATTACACTCAATTCGTGAACATTCACAAAACAAACTAGATTTATTAAAATAATTATAAAAAATGAAAATGAAAGACAATAATCATTGACTAGGCAAATCAAATGTTTGTGGTCGTTGCTGCTCTGATAGGGTGCCACGCGTCCATCATGATCATGTTTGTTCATTCATGGCTGCTTCTGCACACTACATACAGACTCAAACCCCAAAAAAATATCAAAAAAATAATAATAAAACAAATATTTAATCACGTACTTTTCTCTGATACCAATTACTCCACTAAACACAGCAAATTGGCCAATTAAATCTGGCGCAGGCGAATCAAAAAGCCCTTTTCCGTAATTCTGAGGTGAGAGAGTAGAGAGAGAAAATCAGGAAATCTATTTTTTTAAGAGAATTAGAGGTGGGGTCCGCGCCTTTGTCGAGATTCTTGCATGAGCCAATACGACACTACTTAAAATAGCAATTTACAATAGAATACTCTTATCCATGGAAATAACAAATTTAAAAAGTCTTTTCACTGTTTCCTGGGGTTTAGTTTATGTGCAACTGTTTATTGGATTACAGTATATATAATACTACTACAATAATCTAGTCGCATGTGTTTAATTCGGATCGTGATGAATAATGAATCAATCACGAGATATATTTGGTTGCATTTTAAATTTATTATGGTTGTTATATTGATTCATAAATATATCAAGTACACTGATTTTCACAGTAACAAAAAATAAACACAGTATAGTTGATTTTTCGTTTGCCTCAATAAAATTTTGAAACATTAGATTCTATTGTAGTATAATAGAGTCCATCAAATTACTACTCCATATTTGGTTCCATGGCATTCTTAAACTTCATTACCATTTAAGCCATGTTTGGTTGCCAGGATTCTGTCTGGGAAAGTATTCTGATTCCTTAAATTTTAAATTCCTGTGTTTGTTTCGGTTTTTAATTAAACTGGGAAAGTAATCAAAATCCTGAAACAAGGAAAGTTAGTACAACTTTCCAGGATTCTGAATCCTAACTTTTCTTAGGTATTCTTGTTCCCAGTTTTAGAATTCTTACATATTTAATGCAATATAGTATAGTTTTATTATTATTATTATTATTATTATTATTACTACAATATTTTAAAAATAATTTAAAAGTATAAACCATGCCTAATTTCAGGATAATAAATAACTATAATTCAAATTATCATAATTATAACTATATTATTAATATTTATATTTAATTTTTATTATCATAATAATAATAATTTATTAAATAATTAAAAATAACTATAATTATATAATAATTATTACTTTATAAATTAGTAATTAACAATAAAATTGTAGTAAAATTTTAAATTAAAAAATTTATTCAATTAAAACTTTAGTAAATATAATAATAATCTTATTTATTATATTATTATTATATATTATGATGTATAATCCATATTTAAACTATCCATCATAATAATAAATATAATAATATAATTATTATCATTTGTAATTAATAATTTATTAAATAATATGTATTATTATTTTTTATAAATAAAAATGATAAGTATATTTTTAGTTTAGTGTTTAAATCAAATATTAACTTTAAAATCTTGATATTTTCCAAACACGAGAAAGTAAAGTTATTAGGAATCATATTCCCGAGATTCATTTTCCCAGGAATCATTTTCCTTGTCAACTTTACTTTCCTGCCAACCAAACATGGCCTTAGAGACATACAATTAGCGGCGGTATTGGCCTAAATTCCTATTTTTTTCATTTTTGCATATTATCTTTGAAAAATTCGTGAGTAAATTACCAAATTATAATCATTTGATCTGATTTTGCCACTAGGTAGATTTCATCGCTTACATAACTTGCTGCTTAAATTATGTCACTACCATTAAAATCACGTCACACTGGAGGCAAACAAACCGTCTCATGTTATACTAAATTAAATACTTTTAGATTGTGCTTCCATCAAGTCTCCGTTGTGTTGAGGACGTAACATACTGAGAATCTACGATTTTACAATTGTAATCGCAAAGCTACATTTATTGCTTATGTTTGTTTTATTTGGTTGAATTGTGCAATAAAATGAATTACTCACACTTCACCTTCAATGGGATGATTGTGGGCTGTGAGAGTGGGTTGATTTGGAGCTTTCAACGTATTAGAGTATTAATTTTTTGCTTTGCAAAAGTGTAGTATGAGGGAGTGAGTCCACTCCTTAAACAACACATGTTTGTAGGAAAGATAACTCATCTATATGAAATTCTATAACTATTTATAACTCATTTTAAAATTTTAAATGATTATAGAATTCCAAGCAGATGAGTTATGTTCCCTATCAAACATGCTTTTATATACTAACCAAAAGTTACCTCTACACCCATCAAGAATGATTCCAAGAATTCTTATGATACATTCGTTCCTACCCTCCACTCTCTTTTCTTGATTCATCAAATTTTGTTTCATTTTATTTTTATACGTCTGCCTTTGCCACTTTCTCTTTGTTCAGATTTTCAGTAATGCTAGATGAATCAAAAAATTTCAGTTACTAATTGCATTCAGAGTGAGGTTTGATTACCTATTAATGGAATTTATTTAGAGTTTTCAACCCATTTTTACGTTACAAAAGTGAAGTATGAGTGAACGACAGTTGTGCCATGTATGATGGAATATTTTAGTAAGCATGCATAACAAGTCCTAAATTTTATAAAGTAATTTGAAATTTATACATAAATTTCAAAGTTGTTGCAAAACCAAAATTTAGAAAAAGTTTAGAAAATTTACAGGGAAATACAAATAGCCACATAATTTAGTCAACAAACTATGCAGGCATCGAAATCTAAGTCAGATTACTTCAACACATTTTTTAGGAACTTGGTAACTTTAATGTTTTTAGTTAAGTAATTATAAGTTAGTTATTCGTAGTGTTATCTATTTAAATTTTATAAATATGCACACTTTTTTTGAAGACTTGTAATTTTAATGCTTTTAATTAAATACTTTAGTTATTTATATTATTATGTATTTAAATTTAATAAATTAACTGCTAATTAAAAAGTGAAATTTTAAAATAAAATGGTAGATGTCCGAGGAGAGGTAAAGGGATCCGTTATGAATGATCTTAGAGCATCTGCAACGGTGAGCACAAGCTCTCCGTCTGCCCTTGCCGCTGGCACGGACGTGCTCTTAAGAGCACGTCCGTGCCAGCGAGCAGGGCGACGTGACGTGCTCTTAAGAGCACGTCCGTGCCAGCGAGCAGGGCGACGTGACGTGCTCTTAAGAGCACGTCCGTGCCAGCGAGCAGGGCGACGTGACGTGTTTCTATTGGCCGTTGGCATTTTTTTTCTTTTTTTTTAAAAATCGAAAATAATACCATAAATTAAAAAAAAAATCGGATTCCCAAAAATATAGCCGTTTTATTACCGTTTTTTAAAATTTTTTTGAATTTTTTTAAAAAACCATCTATAAATACACACATTCATCATTCATTTAGACGAAATTCGGTCACTTATGAATTTAATTATGTAATTTTTAATTTTTAGGATTTTAATTACGTACTTTTTAAATTTTAGGATTTTAATTATGTAATTTTTATTTTTTAGGATTTTAATTATGTAATTTTTATTTTATTTGTAATTTGTAATATTATTCCGGATATTTTTAATGCATTTTAATTTTTTGGAAATGTTTTTATTCAAATTGAATAATAGAATGGTGGGGCCCTTGTGCTCGTCCTTGCGGAAGAGCACGACTGTAGGTGTTGTGCTCTTGCCTAAGAGCAGGCAGAAAAAGTGGGGTCAGGCCCACAACCGTGCTCGTTGGCAAGAGCACGGTTGTGGATGCTCTAAATCCTTATACACCGCCATATTTTCATTTTCACCTAACAAATATATAAAAAGTAAAGTAAAATAAAATAAGAATGTAAATTTGTAACCGAGAAAAATTAAATATATACTACTTCTACTACTCCAATATAGCTCATTTTTTATTTGATTTTTCTCAATTATTTACTAAAATAATCTTCTTTAATGTTTATGAAGATAATATGTGTAGCAATAGATAAGACAAAATAGAATAATTATACGTATATTGTACATTTTCAAAAACAGTAAATGTTTTTCTTAATGTGTGTAAAAGATCTAACAGAATGGACAGAGTATATACATTGATTATCTTATGTTTTAAGAGATGTTATACGTAACTACACTTGTTTGGATAACAATTAAATACCTAACCCTTATTTACGAAAATAAATACTATGAGCTCAAGCATAAATTAGGTTGCAAATCACCAAAAATCCATTAAATCTGTCCATATAAGAGCATCCGCAGCGGTGCTCGCTAGGACGGACGGCGTCCGTGCCGCTGGTACGGCAACGCGCTGGCACGGCGCTGCTCGATGCATCGAGCTCGTCCGTGCCGCTGAGCAGGCGACGTGACACGTTTCTATTCGCCAACGGATTATCCGTTGGATTTTTCTTTTTTTTTAAAAAAAAATAGAAAATAATACCCAAAATTAAAAAAAAATATTTTCATATTCCAAAAAATATGGCCGTTTTATTACCGTTTTTTGATTTTTTTTATTTTTAATAATTTTTTTAAATCCCAAAGTCATCTATAAATACACACATTCATCATCCATTTTTCACATCAAATCATCTCTCATTCATATTTTTTCATACAACTCATCTACATATTTCTCTCTCACTCAAACCCTCTCTAAAAAATTCAAAAATGGATTTCACCGATATCATTGCGGAAGCGGAGCGCGAAGAACAAGAATACTATGAATAATATCGTGTCGCCTATGAAGCCTATGTCGCCGCCACTACCCCCGCCCCTCCTCCTCGACCAACTAGATCAATAGCTCGTGACCGGGAGGGAGCCAACGAAAGGCTCGTTGCCGACTATTTTTCCGACCAACCGCGGTTTCCGAAAGATTACTTTCAACGCCGTTTTCGCATGTCAAAACGATTGTTTATGCGTATTGTCAACACATTGTCCGCCCGTGTTGAATACTTTCAATCACGTAGAGACGCAACCGGTCGGCAAAGTCTCTCTGCGTTGCAGAAGTGTACTTGTGCCATCCGACAACTTGCTACTGGGCAAACAGTTGACCTCTTCGACGAGTATTTGCATGTGGGTGAGTCAACTGGAATCCTATGGCTCAAAAATTTTTGCGACGACGTTCGTTCTGCTTTCGGTGAGGAATTCCTTCGGGCACCCACCACCGATGATTGTCAACGGTTGCTTAATCTTCACAAAACAGTCCACGGTTTTCCCGGTATGCTTGGCAGCATTGGCTGCATGCATTGTAAGTGGAAGAATTTAATGAGCGGATCGAAACAAGACTCACAAGAATACTTAATCAAATACATTTGGGCGAAATTCGGCCACGAGGAGTGTTTTTTTTTTATTTTATGAATTTAATTATGTAATTTTTAATTTTTAGGATTTTAATTATGTAATTTTTTATTTTTTTTGTAATTTGTAATAGTATTCCGAGTATTTTTAATGCATTTTAATATTGTGGAAATGTTTTTATTTAAATTGAATAATAGAACCGTGAGACCCTTGAGCATGTTCTTGCAGAAGAGAATGAATATGAGTGTTGTGCTATTGGGGAATAGTATAGAGGACAAAATTAATAAAAGTCGATCCGAGCCCACATGTGCTCTTTGGAAGTAGTGTTTTTCCATAGTGTGTTAGGGAGAGAGATTTTAGAATAAAGAGAGACCGGATGTTGACAAATTTTGTCACTGTTCTTAGAAGGTCGTTTGTTTTTGTTAAGATTTCTTATCTGGGATCTCTCTCTCTACAAAATCCATATTAATTAAATACTTAGTATATATAATAATTAAATATATACAGTTGCATAAAATTCTCACTTTTTTATTTCATTTCTTCTCATTCTCTCTCTTTCTAAATTGGCTACCTTCAATTTCTTCTCTCTCACACAGAGATAGAAAGAGAGAGACCCAGCAGATCGAAATCTCCCAATATTTAGTTAGAATTTGGTGAGGATCTAAGCTTCTTCAATGGGGTTACCAAAACGCTAACTTCTTTCCTCCATTTCCCGATAATTACTGCTGCCACTTTAGCTTCTTTTATTTTCTACTTTTTTTTTTATTTTCCTGTTCTGTTGGCTTCGTCTTTTACAGTATGAAACCCTCTGAATTCTGCCTTCCTTAATTATGGGAAACACTGCTCTATGATTTGGTATTGTTGAGGAGAGAAGTGGTCTCAGGATGTGGTTATGAGGTTATTTTCCCTCTTTTATTTCCATTTTTTTTACTCTTCCATTTTTTTTTCAATTAAGGTTTACCCGTGTTTGACTGTGACAGAAAACACGGAAAATCGGAGGTAGTGTTTATCCAGTGGCTTGTAAATAGTTTCTCTATGTAATTGATAATCTTATTTAGAGTAGATTCATGATTGTAACCTGAATTGGAAATTATGGAGATGAGTGGTTTCATTTGCTGGAATTTCGGATTGTCCATTTGGTTCTGAAGAATATCTGCTGTCGTGTTTAGGGTTTTGGATTGATATTTACTTGTTGATATTGGATTGGTGCTTGTATTTTTATGTGTGATCGTGCAAATAGGATCTGCTTTCAATGCATACTTACTTGCAGAGTTGATATACATAGTGTTAATTGTATCAATCTTTGCTGTTTCTAAGTTGTGTTCTGGGTAGCATATCATCTATGCAGTAGATTCAAGTTCAGTGATATTATAGGTTTGGTAATGCTAATGGTGGAAACTAAGCATATTAAAAGTTGACATATTACCATATTTCTCCCTGGACTTGGCAAATTAATGTTTCCTATTTCCTACAGGAATGGGAACGAAGATGCATTGCAAAAGCTACTTCCCAGGATTGTACACGATGAGGGACGTTAATGACGATTCTAGCAGTAGGACTCTAGAAAATGGTTACCCGGGGCATGAGAAAGACTCCTTGAAACAAAAAATGCTTGAACACGAGGCAGTATTTAAGAATCAGGTACTTTGGATCTCTTTTATCGTTATGTTGCTCATTCGAAGATCATTTGCTGGTTGATTTGGTCTCGAACTGGGGCAGTCTATATCCTTGTAATTCAATGAATAACTCTGGGCATACAGGTTTTGGAACTCCATCGTCTTTATAGAATACAAAGGGACATGATGGAAGAGTTCAAAAAGAGTGAACCACATAATGGTGATCGAGCATCAGTGGAACCAGCATCATCATCAAGTCTTCCAGGACCTCAAGTGCCTTCAGAAGAAGCTCGAAAATGGCATATGGCAGGTTTTCCTTTGTCGAATTCTGGTTATGGTAGAACATCTATTGGTGCTGTTGAAAATCTTAGTTCTCCCACAACTTGCACAAAAGGGAACCCTATACAGCCAGGTCGGCTTCCTTTCCCGAATGGGTGCACCACAATAAACTCTGAAGCATTAGACTCACGACCACTGAAAGTAAGAAAGAAGTTATTTGATCTACAACTGCCAGCTGATGAGTACGTAGACCCCGAAGAAGAGGACAATTTGCAGGGGTACCAAAAATCTGGTGTATCAAGTTCCTGTCGTAACGGTGATCTGAACAATGGACCTGAAAATGTTATGAGGTCATTCATTGGTAGTCATGCGGGTAAAAAAACTGATCGCCCAGCTTCAGCTTCTGCTGCCTGTTTAAGGAGTTCTGTTGGTTTGGCTGATTTAAATGAACCCATTCAAATTGAAGAAGCAACAGCTCCATCATCAATTGATTTCCTAGGTCATACTTCACAAAATGGAGAGGCTAAAACCATACACCAGCATGCCAAATCAACTGCTAGTTTTTTAAGTGTAGCTGGAGATCCCGTGCATGTGCGTGATGGAATTTCAATAAATTCGTCTGTTGATAGTCAGGTTAATGACAGGGGATGGTTTCCCCATGCAAACAGAGCAGGTAATGATTTTTAATGAACTTCCATAGTTCTTTGCTCTATTTCTGATTTCTCTCGCTGTCATGATATCAAATAAGCTAAACTCTAGGGTTACTTGAACTAAAAATATGGAGTATGATAATAATTCACATCTATACTGTAACTGTATTATAATGCCTTCAGCCTGTTTTACATTTTGCTGGTTATGGTATGTCAAAATTTTCTTACTTCTATCATGCATCAACACATCCATGCAATAGTTTATCCTAAGAGTGGTAGTATGGTGGCCAGAGAGAGAAGGAAGAAACACCAGTTATGTTAATGAATAACTTTTGAAATTCAACCAATAATGCTATGCTAAAAATCAGCACGTGCTGTTGAAGTTGTATTCTTTGACATGTTCGATTTGGTTATAAACTGAATATTTATCTTGCACTATTGCTTAATTTTTTAAAGTAGCATTAATTTCTTGTATTTTCAGGATCCCGGAAGGGTAACCTAAGTTCTGCCATGCAAGGTTGTCAACCAGATAAGTCACATTTATCTTCCCTTCCGGGGCAAGGGACCATTAACCTGGTTCATCATCCTCCCGGAATGTATTCAAGTAATTACAATAGGGAAGAGAAATGGAGAGAGGGATTCCAGCATGGTTTAGAATCTTCTGATAGATGTTATAGTCACTCCAATAATAGCCAGTTCGAATCTATAGCTTCTCATGCTCCTGGCTCTTATCCATTCTTTAATTTGCCGTCTTCTTTTGCCAGTTCATGGTTTCAGACTGTCTCATCTTGGGCACATCCATCAAGTAGTTTTACTCCCAAGGTAACAACACCGGAAACTTCTAGAAATCCAGTAGAAGCAGTTGGTAAACATTTGCAGCCTCCTGCTCCATGCCAGCAATCTTTTGGCCAAAAGTGGCATGTTAATGGAGGTTTGGGTAGTGAGCTAAAATCAAATGGATTTCACCATTCATCTTCATCGACTAATCATGGCTTTGCGAGTTTTCTTAAGGGTTCGTATCATGCTGATCCAAAGCCTGCTATGGATATTAACTTGAATGAAGAGCTTCCCAAAAGCCTCGCGAATGAGAATGTGATCATGCAGGATCTTAATATGGCAGATGGGAAGAGCAAGCCTGAAGACAATCATCTGGCTTTGCCATGGCTTAGACCTAAGTCTGTGCATGTTGATGGGGTTATGGATACAAGAAGATCAGAAATATCGAGAGAACTAGGCTACCGTCATGATTCTTCCAATGAATTGTGTAGCAATAGTGGAACAGTTAGAGATCTTAATCAACTGTTTTCCTCACAACGTATGTCTACTTCATGTGATTCTGTGACTCTACGAGTGAAGGAAGCAGCAGGTCAACCTCAAGCCGTTAAGAAAATTCTCGGCTTTCCCATTTTTGAAACACATGTACGCGACAATGAGAGGTCATGCCCCGAGTCCATCTCAGTGGATGTCGATTGTTACCCTGAAGGAAGGACGACCACGGGTGATGGAAGAAAAAATGGGATAATTGATATAAACGTAGCATGTGAGCCTGATGAACAAATTGCTGCTGATGAGCCAATTATGGAGAAACAAAACCAAAAAAAGGGCACTCATATTAAGGACCACATCGATTTGAATTGTTGTGTTAGTGACTCTGAAGATCCTTCATCGCCCTGTTATGAACGGAGTGATCCCAGAGTCAAGATGACTTTGGAGATAGATCTGGAAGTTCCGATCCTTGAGGAGAGCGAGGATGATAGTATGGAGCCGAAAAGAAAAATGCTGAACGAGGTGTCCTCGCAGCCGTTTGAAAATAAGGAAATTCAGAATGAGGTTCTTAGAGATGCAGCCGAAACTCTAGTTGGCATCTCATCATTTCAACAGGTCGATACAGAGGATATTGTTGCTCTTCCTTCTGAAGCTTCATTGGGAGAAGCGTTACTTGTGTTGGCCAGTGCAGTATCTTCAGATTCTAGTGAAGTTGTGAACACATCAGTCAAGGATGAACAACCAAAGGTGGATTCATCCCAGGGGATAGATGATTTTGAGGCTAGGGCGTTGCAACTAGTCGAGACGAAAGCAGAAGACTACATGCCTACACCTTTTATTTCCGAACCCCAGAAAGTCGAAGAGGCACGAGCTCGGCCTCCTCAGACCAGAACTCGTAGGGGTCATGCAAGGAGAGGAAGGCAGTGGAGGGACTTCCAACGAGACGTTCTTCCTGGTTTAGCATCACTGGCAAGGCATGAGGTGACAGAAGATCTCCAAATATTTGGAGGGATGATGAGAGCCACGGGCCATACTTGGAACTCGGGGCCAGCAAGAAGAAATGGCACCAGGAACGGGGGTGCTCGGGGAAGGAGACGAGCAGTGGTTGAAAGCGTCCCGCCTGCCATTGCAAGCGCGGTTTGCGCTCCATTGATACAGCAACTCAGTAGCATCGAAGCCGGTTTGGAGGACAGAAGCCTAACGGGATGGGGCAAAACGACGAGACGTCCCCGCCGGCAGAGATGCCCTGCAGGTAATCCTCATGCTGTGGTGCTAACATAGTACAATGGAAAAGAGAGGCATTGCATTCTTGAATCGGAGTTCTATAGATTAATGTCCCAACATAAAGTAGTGTACTTTTTTGTGGGAGTGATGTTGGTTAATTGTCTTTGTAAATGTAGTGGTCGTGATTTATGCCCTTTGATTCAGAAATAATGTGGGCCCCATTCATATCTACATATATACACATCCTTGTTTTCAATGTCAAATACTGGGAGTTTGTGTTCCTAATACTGGAATATGAGATACAACATGAATACAGTTCTTGGTAAAGAGAGATGAATTAATTAACTGTGGCAACGTTAAAAAATTCACCAAATCATGAAAAATGATCAAACTGATTATGAACTCGTGCACATGTTATTTGTTTCAACACCAATCTAGCATTTTGCTGAAAGAAATCACTATTCACTCGACTCAAATCACAAATTGACTTACCTGAATCAACATGCATGCCTTTTAAAACATTACTTGTGTCAAAGGAAATATGAGATTCGAAAAGGAAATTAGAAACATATCCAGTTCTCTAAACTGAGGGGGCATAAGTACAATATATTATAGAATAAAAATTGAGTGTTTTTATTAGAAATTACCAATTAATAATTCTATAAGTAGATATGCCTGCAGTCTGAATCTATACAACCCAACGTTTCAGAAATGTAAATTTGCAGACTCATAAAATTTTATTGCCCTACATAGATTCAAGATTATAAATACACCGTAGAGTGAAAAGAGGGATCATAGTACATATACAAGCAAATAAAATATTAGTAACACTTCGTTACAATACAACCTGACCCATAAATGAATGAAATGATGACTACGAAAAAGTGTCAAACGCTGGAGTCTGGATCTGCTGCTACGGTCTTGTATATACATATTTTGTTCTTGGATCCACGAGTAAGCCCTTCCCTCCATTGACCTCTATGTCGTGCCTGCAGCCGCGATTTTATGATACTTATATTTCTCTATTTTCTTCTAGATAAACTTAATATGAATCAATAAGATCTATATGAGCTAAAATAAATATGGGGATATAATAATGTAATCATATAATAATGTAATCATTTAGGACTTTAAACAATCATGGGAGTTGAGACAGTGTTCATATTAACATGGATTGATTATATGAGGCCGATAACGAAAGCGATGATTGGAAGGCACAGCAACTCACTGGAATACGAAGTCTGGAATAGTCAGTTGTTCACGAGGGACGTATTTGAATAGCTGCAGAAGTAGGTCAACGTAGACCACCTTCTTCCAGACCTGAAGATCGGATTAGAATTTCTTGAGTTTCAGGAAAAGAGAGACATGGTATATCTGAAATTTGAGGGATTCATTCTTGTTGTGCAACGGGATAAACTGAGATCACACATACCACATTATCTACAAGCATCTGCAATCCTAAAATTGCAGTCTTCAGACCAAAGGTTGGATGGAGAATGTATATTGCCTACATTATATAAAGCTAACAGCGGTGAGAAGAGCATGTGAAGAGAAAATGTCTGTCAGCGTTGATATAGGAGCTTTTAAAGAGAATTATCATACATGGAGATTGCGTTGGTGTTTCCGACCAAGTATTTGCTCTAACCTTTTCATCCACCCCAGATCTGGTTGTCTGTTGAATAGGAATTTTAATTAGACGCTGGAGTTTGCTCATTTATAGGGAATTTAAAGCAAACAGTGAAATGGCACTAAGAGAATAATCTGTCTGTGAAAATACTCACATCTGCAATGATGCAGTAGAGTGGAAATAAACTATTGTGTAAGGCTTCTGTATCAATGGCTCAAACTCCTGAAAACAGAACAATAATATAGTCATCTAGCAAATATGGCAAGTAAAGTTAAAAAAAGTAGTAGTAGATAGATGCCATTAAATATACTACTAATATTTAGGGCCATTAAGCAGTGGTCCAATAAATTAAATAACTGAAATGTGGTCATTTACCTTCACTATGTAAAGCACAAACCGCTCCAGATCAAGACATCTTAGGAGAAAGTGGGCTCCAACCACCACCATCACCGGACGACCTTCACTATCAACCCCACCCCGGTAACTAAAATTAAGACAAGAGGCTGTGTATTAATTAGGATGCTCATACAGGGAAAATCCTACTATTAAAGTTAAGTCTGTTAATAACAAAGAGATGGTCTACAAAATTTTTGATCTGAGTAACAGTTCAGTGATAAATCTGAGTCAAGCTAGACATAAATCATTTGTAGGGAGGGATCCCTCTTAAATGCATAACATCAATTAAAATAGAATGTTAACAGTGCCTTACACAATTTTCATTTCAGCAATATCAGAAAGATTAAGTGAATTTGCTTTAGCAAGGTATCGAGAATGGAGCGAGTATTCTTCAGCAGCTGATAAAGGAGGACTCCCAATGTCTCCATATCCAAGCATTTTAGCAAAACTCCAACCATTTCGAGCCTGAGCGGATTTTTCCCATTGTTCTCTGCGCCTCTGATCTGGATCTTTGATCAGGGACATGAATGCAGGATCCAGATAAGACTCCAAGTACGATGAGTCCCTGTTTGAAAAAGAAGAAATGCTTTGATAACAGTCAATGCAGGGAAACAGTTCCCAAATCGTACGAGTTTTGGTCTCATTAAACAGAAAAGTAAACCATCTGAACCAGAAATAAAGATGAATATGCTCATAAGCAAGTATCATTTGGAAGATGTTAACCATTACAAGAAAAACATGTCTAGTGCTACTACGTTTGTATGTGAGCAAAACAAGTTTGAACAAGTTTAGAACTAGTACAAAACAAACACACATTACACATATAGTTAACCAGATAAGAGTTAAAACCTTAAGCTTTTTACGTGACCTTATATATGACTTAAAAGGGCTTAGAAAAGTATGACGAGCCACGAACCGTCTTGCTAATGATATATTGCTGTCTGCCAGATCAGTAGAGGTCTGTGGAGGTCTTGAGGCGGCCTTTTTCAAATTGGGTAAAGGTTGTATCCTTATTTTGCGTTCATCTATGACCGTCTCACCATTTTCATCTCCAACATCAGCAGGAAGCTTCGAAACAGCCATCTCCTCTTCAAGTTTATCACGTGGAAAGTAAAGCGGAAGCAATCTGTAGCAAGAAGAAACAAATGCATGACAAAGTAAGAGTCATGCTTCATATGCATCACTAGATCTAGCGATGGGTAGTTTCAGTGAACAAACCTTTTGTATATCTCTGTATCAGATGATGTTGTGGTACAAAAAACGACTGCATGTATTTTATCCTTTTGTTTCTCAAAAAATCGCCTCACGGTTCCTAAAGGAAAGATACACATTGGGTTTCATGACAAAATACAGAGGTATGTACTAAAATTGTAAAAGCATTCTATGATAGAGATCAAGCTAATGATCTCCATTATCTCTTGAGATTATTTTCATTATTATGGAGATTGTTGAAAGATTACTTTAAATGTTGAGGATTTGTTTCCTTGATTATCTATAGGTTGATCCCTATAAATAGCTCCTCTTTAGAAGAGCTAGATATCTCGGAAAGTAAAGTGTATTAGGACGGTATCAACCGTAGGCCTCTTCGGAGGATTATCTTGGCCTCTTTGGAGGATTGTTCTTCTTTTATATTGAATTCCAGTTCTTGTTTTACTCCCGCCTTTCACTCCATATCAATTTGGAGCGGTGAACGTGGATCGCATCATGGTGAACACTCACAGCACTGAAGAACGTCTTGACAGATTGGAGAAGGCGGTCGTGAACATCAAAGTGCAAATGAGCACATTCGATGTCCGGATCTCTAAGTGTATTAATGATGCCTTGGCACCATTCTGGAAGGATCTGCAGTCTCGTGGCCTCATTCGGGAGCGCAGGCAACACAACGCTTTCACTTTAGATGATCAACATTTATCTCACACCAACAATACCAAGTCCCACAACTTCAACACCGAGCCAACGCCGCCCCTACTTCCTCTTGCACCTAACCAGCCCCCTCGTGCAGGAGATACAACCAATCCAACAACCCGTGACTCTCCCACGTTTGGATGCACCATCCATCCCTGCAAATCTGCATCTCCATAAGTCGCCCATCACCCAACCTAATGTTGCACTTCCACCATCCATTTCGCAATCAAAACTGCTTGCACTCTCTCCGTCCCTCGTTGTACGTCCAGTTGGGGCTGGCCACCTCTCTCCGCTCATGTTTTCCTCTCCCAATTCCACATGTGAATTCATTGAAGCTAGTTGTTGGTGTACCTTTGTGATGCATATGACTACCAAACATCTTGAGTATGAATGGCTACTTGCAAGCCCAACAACAAGGATACCCAAGCAATGCATTAATGTTGTTGGTCATTTTCTCTTGTTCGGCAATGTGGATTCTTTTCGAAAGCACGAGTACGAGTCTCCACCGATCAAAGCAATGTGTTTATGTTTCAACTCCAGCCTTGTGGGCAAGACTGTTTTGACAGCGAGGCAATTGATAGAGATCAAGCTAATGATCTCCATTATCTCTTTAGATTATTTTCATTATTATGGAGATTGTTGAAAGATTACTTTAAATGCTGAGGATTTGTTTCCTTGTTTATCTATAGGTTGATCCCTATAAATAGCTCCTCTTTAGATGAGCTAGATATCTCGAAAAGTAAAGTGTATTAGGACGGTATCAACCGTAGGCCTCTTCGGAGGATTATCTTGGCCTCTTTGGAGGATTGTTCTTCTTTTATATTGAATTCCAGTTCTTGTTTTACTTCCGCCTTTCACTCCATATCATTCTAGTAAACAAAATGGAGTGGGCATGGGTTTCAATTCAGGTAAATTGAAATATATTATAGATAGAAAAACTGTAAGGGAACTACTTACTTATGGCCACATGTGCAGCTGGTTCTCGTGGATAGTTTTTGGCTTCTGTGTATATACAGCCCATAGCAATGCTGTAATTAATTTTCAAAAGAGCTCAATCCCACTATTTTACTTATTAGAGGAATGACACAATGAAGAATTAACAGCTAGTAAAGACATCAGGTCACTGAACTCACCTGCGAAGTCCATTATCAATGAGAAGTTCAAGGCAAGATCGATAACAATGACTGAGTGCATTCTCTGCAGCGGTGTGATACTTTACAGCATATTTGGGACCTACAGTATGTATGACCCTCCTGAAAAGTACAAGAAATCTTATTTTTTGAATAAAAGTTAGGGAGAAGATAGACATTGCATCCTAATTTTTACTGCTCTGTTACAGAACCTGAAGACCAATATATTCACCAAAGACTATATAAATAAGTAGAGCAAATCTTAAAACTACTGTGCCAACTCTTAATTTAAGTTCGGACATATCTTCTTCACAAGCCAAGTGGTTTGATGTAAAGATACAAACTGAAAATGCACGAAAGTATACGGATTTCCCAGTACAGTAAATGAACAGCTAAACAACTGAATAATAACTATAAGCATGTTTTGGGATAACCACCTTGCTGGAAGATCATAAGCATTAGTAACTTTTGCCATTCCTGTTCGACAGCCACCCTACAAAATGATAAAACACAAATCACCACATCATCACAACCTTATAAGTTTGTACATAATTGAAAAGGCCATTAGTATGCGTTCTACATAATGACAATGAGGACTATCCTATTTATAATTTGCTAAGATCAAATTTATGAATATTCTAAGGAACTATACTGTAGCTTATAAGTTACAGTGTCAACATTTTGTCCTATCAAATGTTAATTCATGCAAACCTATCTTTACTTCACTATCCTCTCCTAGTTATGTCTAGCATCTCGTGTTGAGCACATTGCAACATAAATGGTAAATTAGATCATAGCCTCCTATATGATATTAACTCTGTTGCCAATCTCAAGGAAACTTGAATTTGATGGAATTGTGTCTGCCATTCAGATTTGGTCATACATTCAACATCCACATCGACTCACTACCAAAGTGAAACAAGATTCTTTATGACATTGCACTCTTAAATATGACAAATATAATTGCAATCTAGTGAAGAATATCGAGGACCCTGTTTAATTAGACTAAAGTTATAGCTCACCAGGGTTGAACATTCTTCTGCAAGGCCCGGTCCTGCTGCAGCATGCAGACCAGGACTACTATGAGCTTCATCTAAGTTCTGTCAAACAACCAAAATAACAAGAGATTTTCTGAACGACAAACCATCAAGAAAACAAGATTGAAATGATTAGATGTAAGGATCCAATAAACCCATGTGAAAATAGAAATGGCCAACTTAAGCTCTAAAGTTTGCTCAACTGGACAGCTAGAGCTCAGAGGAGTTCGCAATTTCTCAAGGCTACTGAGATATGGGTGATTAGGCAGAAGAAATATTTTTGTGATTGTATTGAAGAAATTAAATCACGAGACATTTGTGTCAAAGATACCACAAAAAGCTGTGTAAATACTAAACACATGCATATGGAACATGTATGTATAAAAAAGCATGTTCCAAAGATTGAAAGATGTACAGCTTTTGAGCAAGTAGAACCATAGGAATTTAAGAGCTGGGGGATTCAGAATATCTTATAGTATAACACAGAAAAGTAGTATGAGATTAGGATAAGCCATTTTGATACTGCCATTCCTAATTCTAGAGGAAAAAGTATGGATAATAGAGACAAGTAAAAGAGATTTGAAATGTCAGCATAAGCCGGAACTGTTACAAAAGTTCATTCAAATAGATGATTATCAGGGTATAACAATGAATGACCTACTCACCTCATTTGTAGAATTTACAACAGCATCCACCTCAAGATTCCACGGGTTGCCCATCCAAAGATATATTTTCGAGTTAATTTCACGATCCATGGGAAACTTCGATACCATTCCATTTCCACCATTCTCCCCTTCAGATGCTGCAGTCAATGGGTCTGGAAAATGCAGATTCTGGAACCCCGGATCTTCATTCTCATATGAGTACCTAAAGTCTGAATCGCTCCAACACGGGACTTGATCTAGGGTCACAACAGAGTCCCCACTATCTGTTGGCATTCCACCTCGGTAAGTGGTTGCGGCCCCAGACCGGTACATAATTTACGCTCCAAGATCAAATCTTCACCTCCTCTACCCTCCCACTACCACAGAAGACATATCCTTCAGTTATTACCAACAGTAGTGGAAATTCTAGTAATGCTCAATCATCAAAGTTCAAACAAAAATGCAAATATTATTCTCCATCAACTTCAAATACACAATTTCCAAACTAACAGTGAAGGAACGAAACGTCAATTCAGATGAAAAACCACTTAAGCTTCCAAAGCTTTTGCATCATTATCAAACTAACCGAAATCCAAGAGTAAGCAACAATCATCATTAAATTCACAATTCGCTCAACTACAAACTAAGTTAAGAGCACAACCACATTAATTATACATATAAACACATAAAACAAAACCTGGAACCGAGACACACTCCATAATTTGCGACGATGGGCAAAGCAAAGCGAAATTCAGTAACATTTTCACAGATAAGCGTCACGATTTCTCTATAAACAAGTAAATTAGCAAAATTACCTCAAAAAACGTATAATTTGAGATGATGGGCGATTTGAGGATCAGCGTAGAAACCTTGAAGCTGGACCCAATGAATAGATGGAATTTGAGGCAGCCGATGATGGGGTCTCAGTCTTGACTCTTGAGTTTGCGGTGGATTTTCTATTTTAGTATTTCATCATGATAATTATTAATCATTTTTTGTTTTGTTGAGAACAAAATGTTTTTCCTGCTATTACATAACTGCCCTTCATCTTTATTATATTTCACGTTTTACCGCTCTGCCTATCAAAAGTTGAATTGATAATTTTCCATGGATAAAGTCTCTTTTTGGTCCTTTAACATATAACATTTTTTTTATTTTTGGTCTAAAACATTATCTTTTGAATTATTCGGTCCCTCACAAATAAAAACGGGTCACATTTGGTCCATTTTGGGCGGAACCGTCAATTTTTTTACTGTTTTAATTACCGGGTCACAAATCCGTCACTAATTTCGAGATTCTCCACCGTTTCGCACTTTTTCTCGTTCAAATCCCTAATTTCTTCCTCCAGCTTTCACAGATTGCCCGCCACAATTGTCACCTCCGACTCCGCATTTTCGGCGGCAACGCGATTGATTTCAGCACTTTCACTGCTGAAGAGGACTTTTCTGAAGAAGCCGCTCAAGGGTTGAGAAAAACTGCGAGTCTGTTCATCGATGGTTTCTGCGGATTGAGCCGAACGCGAGAATGGGCGCTGGGGAATTGAAGAGAGGTGAGTAAATTTTGAAGGATTGGATGAAATGAAGAAGGTGAGAGTATGATTTCTGACATGAAGAGTGCGGATGATTTTGAGCGAAATCATTGAGGAAATATAGCAGTAATTAGAGAATTTGCAGTGGAATGTCAGGGTTTTGGCGAAGAAGAATAAATGTTATGGGGTTTACCAAACTGAAACGTCATAGCTTAGGAGATTCGCCGCGGCGGCGATGAAGCTGGATTTTCCGGTGCCGGATTGGCCGTAGAGGAGATAGCTCCGCTTCCAAACGCGGCCGAGCTTGTGATAGTACGGTTTAGTGACGGATTTGTGACGGATCAGTTTCTCCCAATTAGTGACAGATCAGTTTCTCCCAATTAGTGACGGATCAGTTTCTCCCAATTAGTGACGGATTTGTGACCCGGTAATTAAAACTGTCAAAAATTTGACGGTTCCGTCCAAAATGGACCAAATGTGACCCATTTTTTTTGTGAGGGACCGAATAATTCAAAAGATAATGTTTTGGACCAAAATAAAAAAATCGTTATATGTTAAGGACCAAAAGGGACTTTAGTCTTTTCAATACGAAAATCCCGTAACAAAATTAATGGGTTTGAATAAAATCTTATTGGATTTGTGTTTTTATCTAATTGGTTCGTTATGACTCGATAATTTCTAGTTGGGTTTGAATAAAATCTTATCGGATTTGTGTTTTTATCTAATTGGTTCGTTAGGACTCGATAATTTCTAGTTGGATTGGGTTATGTTCGGATAAATCATTAAAAATAATACCATTACTATTTAAATTATATTTTTTCTTATTAAAAAATTTATATTTTAGTAAGTGTAAATCAAATTTATCTTGTAATATCAAATTGTAATCGTGTAAATCAGGTTTAGACAGTTATTGTGTTGTTATAGTAAATTGGGTTTTTATTGTGAATATTAGGTTGTAATCATGTACACCAGATTCAGATTGTTAATACGATTTTATGTGGTTATCGTGTTATGTCAACCAATATGTTATATTGTGCTGTTAACGAATTCGTGTCGTATGCGAGGTTGTGTTAGGGTTTGAAGGCGGCATGTCTGATTCGTGTTCGGGTTGAAAATTTTCTTCATAAGTCGAGTTCAGGTTATACCTTATTGAGCTAAGTCATAATCACATATTCATGTTGATTCGATAAGAACAAAACTCATACGATTTGCTAAGGCTACCCTTATTAAAAAGTCACAAATCTTTTCTTTTGCAATTTTTTCCAGGAAACTATATTTAAATATGTTGTCTAGTTTGTTAGATTTTACTAGTGTTTGCCAAAACGTTTCCATTCCACTTGAATTGTTCTTTTAGTCATTCTTTTTGGCCATATATGGTGCGTTTGATGTCGTTTCAATACATAGATAATTAATCTGAGGGTCTAAATGTGTTTCGCCAACAACATTTCTCTAAACTTGCAAGGAAACACAAAATGTGATTTATGTTGATTAAGTTTACATCTGGATTTTATTTTAAGAAAACTACCCCTGCCGTTTACCAAAATGATCTTACCGTTGTATTGATGTTTGATGGTTGACTTAGGGGACCAGTAATTTAAAAACAAAGATGTTTGATGGTTGACTTAGGGGACCAGTAATTTAAAAACAAAGAAAGTTGCCAGTTTGGCTAAATAATAAAGACATGTTTTGATAAGTTAGTAATGCCTAGATATAGATATGTATATGACTATTTCCAGGTGTTTGGTATCATAATTAACATATCATGTAAGCATGTGTGATACTCTATGGCCCATCCTAGTTCGTAGTTTTTTTCTTAAAATATAAAGATATGTATATCACAGATTTGGTCGGATATCATTTCTACCTCATTTCTTATCTACCAAACAACAACGAAAAAACCCTCATTTGAGCTTATCTTGACACGAAGCTCATATATCTTATTTTACTTTGCAAATCTTTTTATATTCAATCTTTCTTATCAAACGTGCCCTTAACTATCCAAGAATCCAAAACTTAACAACGAAGCATAGCTCAATTACTAAGACGTTTTCTCTCCAACTAATAGACTAGACTAAAAGTTGAAGCATAGCTCAATTACTAAAACGTTTTCTCTCCAACTAATAGAGCGAGAGTTAACTCTATCTCCTAAAAAAAGTCCAAGGCGGAAGTTAAGATCACACGCATTTATTTCTAGTAAATCTAATAAATCAACAACTTTTTCCATTATGAATATGACCAATATATATCGTTTTTATTCCATACGAATAATTTTATAGAAGAAAGACAACTCTCTTTCTCCCCATACAAGTTAACAACGGTATTTTCGTCGTTCATTCTGTCGCTAAATGTCCCAGCGACGAAGGATTCGGATCGGGAAGGCTTCACTAGAGAAACTCTAGGCACAAGCTGTGGCCTTGAAGCCTTTCAGCACCGCGAAAACTATGGAACGCGGCGCGATCTTCATAGGCAATGAAGCATCAACAACGCGTGGCTCCATTGCCGGTATACCAGAAGCTCCGGTGAGCTTCAACGCCACTCCATTCAGCAGCAAAACATCACTCAAAATGTTGCCATCTTTTGGGGTCAAATGGTACTCTTCTCTCTCATATGCATTAACATAACCTTCTTGGTCATATTCATATATCTTTGCATCATCTTCAACAGTAACTTCAAAGGTTGTATATTTGGACATGTTGATCACAAGTACTGCAATGCCTGTCTGAATCACAAAACACAAATTCAGACCAAAAAATGAACATGTATAGTTTGTGGTGTACTGACACGAAAGATTCGCGGGCTAGCTCACTGTTTTCTTCGAGCAATGTGAGTAGGCGCGCAGGTAGGAGGAGCCTGTGTGGGAGGTGGAGAGCACGCTCGTCCCCATCAACCGGTGCCACAAGAGAGCACTGCAAAGAAACCAACTACAAGGATTGAGAATTCAACAAATTTCAAGAAATGTAGTTTGTTAGTTATTTTAGTTAGTTATACCCATAGTAATCTGGATTTGGGATGAATGTGTTTGTGTTGAGTAAACCATAGTTTCCTCCTATTAAGGATTGTCTGCAGAAGACCTTATGGTTGAATTTTGCTGTCATTCCCAATTGATCTAAGTACCTATTTTAATTTTTCAGACAAGATTAGATCGGTTAACGAAAACGGTGTGTAAGAGAAATAGGCATTGTAGAAAGCCACAAACCAGAATCCATCAACAAAGGAGTGTGAGACATATCTGCCACCACTATTGTAAGCACCACCAGCCTCCCCGACCCACGCCCCTGCCCACGGGCTGTGTCGCTCGATGGTGGCTGCAACATCCCTGTATGTCTCCGCTATCTGATCAAGAAAGCTCGGATCTTGAATCTTGTTGATGAGGGTGGGATCAACACCTACACAAACACACTAAATTAAACTTGCTGATATAAAATCTTTTCGATTTTCTTGGGAAGAATATCAACCTGCACCGAGGTTGTAGATGTGGTGCGTGACACCATCAACGACATTAGGTCCCGTCGTGTCAAGAAATGCATCGAACCACTGCTTGTCGTAGAACCCTGCAGGGCCTAGCACCTTTGGCCTAGTGGCAGGATTTGGGTAAAACTTAGCTACTATTTTCTTGAGTGCTACAGTGTCCTTTGCATACTGCACTGCCTCAACTCTTGCAGACACACCGCTCCCACACAGCTCGTTTCCTAGGCGAAAAATCGTGCATTTGGGGGTGTCAACAATACACCAAACAACAACACAATGAAATGGATCACTTGTAACATAGTAGTTCAGTTTTACCAAGTTCATATGAATCAATCTTGTACCCTTTGGAGGCTGTGTAGTTGATCAAATCATACGCGTTTTTTGAGTCCCATTCGCCTACCATGAGGGAATCATCGGGTCCTCCTCCCTTCCTCATCCCCACCAATGCATTCAAGCCGAATGTCAACCTAACCCTGCTCGCGCACACACACATCAAAATGTGCTTTCTAAGAGGCAAATTTGATCGATGAAGAGGAAGCTAGCTATACAATGTAGATAATGCATACCCCATTTCATGAAAGAAGTTGTTGATTTGATCCCATCTCTCCTTAGGCAGACACCCTTTAGAGAATCCGAACAACCCACCCTCCATTCTCTTGAAATGAGGGCATTTTCGAAGCGATGCCCCAACAACATCGTACACCACCTGATCTTGCAAAGAACCTCCTATCCTAATCCTCAGGCTGCTAAATGCTGTTTCATTTTAACAACATTCTTAACCACTTAAATCAGCAAGAAACACCAATCACAACATTATTAACCACTTAATACAACTAAAAAACCCAAGAAACAACATTCTTAACCACTTAATTAAGTAAAAAAACAGATCAAGAAACATCAATTCAGTAACTGATGGAGTAGTACTAATTAACTAACCTCTGATGGCATTTGCAAGAATCTTGTTCTTCAAATCCTACACACAATACATACAACAGAAAATGTAATTAACCTCAGTTTCTACTAACCCCCTTCACACACACACAATACAGCAGAAAAAATGTAATTAACCTCAATTTCAGCTAAACTCATCTCTCTCTCTCTCTCTCTATTAAAAAAAGGAGGTGCATACCAGATTGAGAATGCCAGCTTTGCCCCAGGGGCACTGATTGTAGTTGCATTTGGTCTCAGGCCACCAATCAAGAGTGGCACAGATGAAATCTTCATCAGTTTTTGCTATGGATTTCGATCCTTTCACTACCAGCTTCACTTCTACAGCATCACAACACAAGCACGACAGTGCTATGAGGCACCAGATGATGAAAATATTTGATCCCATCTTGTGCTATAGCTATATCAAGTTTGGCGCATCAGATCTTTGTGGATAATAATAATGTGGTCTGCGGGAATATATATAAAATAAAATAATCCACATCAAAACTTTAGTTACATTTGTCCAAAAAGGAGCTTGCATGTGGACACATCTTTTTGTTACATCATTCTTATCTTTAAATTCTTGTTTGAGGAGTAATATATATTTCCACTTCTTTTTGGAGATTCTGAAAGGATCTCAATAGTCTTATCATTGTGAATTATTGTTGAAGTAATCCAGATAATGCATATATACATTCCTTTTCAGGTGATTTTTTTCAAAGAAAAGAAATAACTTTCCGTAAATTCGGTAAAATAAAATAACTTAAAATATTGTATGTTTGTCTTGGAAGAATTGATTTATGTGTATGAAACTACCAAATATTTATTGAACCATTATTTGACCGTTGCTCGGAATCAAATCCAACCAAACATATTTGCGTGAAATTTAAGGTGCTGGGGGTTGGGGTCCCTAAAGGCTTAATGTTATGTTATTTATTTTAATGGCAATGACACAATAAATGTCGGCAGTATATCACCCCTTTTCAATATCACAACATTTTTTATACAATTTTAATTCTGTATTATATAAAGAATGACAATTCTAATTATGTCGGTTTTATTAGAAAAAAATTCGATTCGATAATACTACTATATAGTAACTGAATTTTATGTGCAATTGGACGCAGATATAACTTATAACTCACATTTCCCACTAACTTTTGGGTTGCGAATTTTGGATGATACACCCAAATTTACGTGGACTTCGAAGACGAGTAAAGTGGTTAATTGTTTATTTATATAGTTATATTTTAATGGGACAAAGTAAGTGGTTGATAATTTGTCCTAATTTGTGTCTCATTTCAATTATACTCCATTACCGTAGTAGGTAGTCAAACTTGGGAAATGTGTGCTTATATTTGGTTGGATATTATGACACTGCGAATAATATCGAGGCTAAATTGAACATTAATTATGATCGTAGGCTGTTGATAGCATGACATAAATGTCTACGTTTTACAGTTCATTCATTCCATATTTGATATCCCCACCAAATGAATAAATATAGTTAGAACTTAGAACTTAGAAGCAGTCCTAGCTATCTGCCAATAATTTATAAAATTAATCCTCAGAGATAAAACTTACAGATTTATTAGATAAAACGTGGGCTGCTGCATTAATTATTAGTATTCTTTAAGTTGAATTTTCCAGAATTCACTCAACTTTTAATTCAGACGAATTTATTGAAGCCGAATTTGACTGCACTTTTAGTAGTTGGGCCCACAATCGGGTCCAGAAATTGAAGTAGTATATAATGGGCCCACCTATGTTTTGGACATAGCGGCCCAACTAATATTTGTACTACAGCGTCGTCTCAATCTATAATTTTTACCTTTTTCTGCTTTAACTAGTCTTCTTTTTATTTTATATACTCGCTTCATACACAACAATCATGAGATTTAGTATCCACAAGAAAAATAAGAAAGAAAATGGGATCCAAAAAAATGTTCTGTTGCAACCAACTCTTACGAAACACATGGAATGTCAAGCATTTTTGTACAGACTATGAAGCAAGACTATAAAATAACATCATCAGTATACACGATACTGCGTGTGTCGGGCTAACACAACTAGGAATGGGGCTGCTTTTCCTCACAAGTAAAAAAAGTAGGAGACATTAAATACTCAAATGTGTGCTTGTGTATTTAAGGTAGGTTGTGCTGTGATAGTGATGGATCATACCTCTTCAAACCTCATCTTTAACCATTACTACAATTCAAGGGAACTAACAATTAATTAAAGACAGCTACTCTCATGAATTAAAAAGGTTTTGTGGGAATAAATAGTCCAACTTTTCCTTGCCTCCTAATCCAAATATCAAATGACTTACAAATAGTGAATAAAGCATCATATGCAAAAACTTGGAAGAAACAGAGCTGCCTCTCTTATATGGAGTATTATATAGTAACAAAGAACAACAATTTTTTTCATTTTCAGACACAATAATGTAGATGCTTCAAATTGGAAGACAAAAATAAAATCTTAAGTCTGCAAAATTTGTGCATATTCATGGAACATGCATAAGGTTTTCTTCTTTCTCTTTTGTCATTTTTCCTTCTTTCTTTATACGAGGAGGCTAGCTGCTTACAGTCATCAAACTAAGACTGCCATCGAAGCAAGCAAGAAAGGAGCATAATGTGGTTTGCTGTCCACCGATATAAATGTATATACTCGAGTTGCTCTCTCCATCTCCGGCCCTACCAAGGCGAGTACTGGTCGTCGCCATCATCCTCATCATCCCGAGGAGCGGGAAGATTGAGGTCGAGCAAGTCCATCTTGGCGACCGGGCTAGGGTTCGTGTTCACCTCATGGCCACCGATGAAATGTGACCTCTTGTGGCCGCCCAACGCCTGCCCATTCTTGAACACCCTGTTGCAGAAGGGGCAGACATGGCCTTTGCTCTTCTTAGCATTCATTTTCTTGTCAGGCGCCGGCTTCCTATTGCTGGTGGACTCCACCATCTTCCCTCTAGCCGCGAACTCATCATCTAGGCTATTCTCCCCACTCTCATATCTTGACTCATACAACGCGTTGCTCTTCTTGTGGCACGGTCCGTGGCCTCCAAGAGCCTGGTAGGACTTGAACGTCTTCTTGCAGTTGAAGCACTCGTATTTCAGCCTCTTCTCAGTGCTAGGGGGGTCGCCCGTCTTGATCCTATGATCATCATAGTCATTATACAGATCAGAATTCTCAACAGCATATCTCCTCTTTCTTGATTGCTCGATCTTAGCTGCTATACTATTACCATTGCTACCATGATCATGATCATACTCATTTTCCTTTGCCAGTGCTTTCTTCACCTCGGCTCTATAGCTCCGGCTTCTGTTCAAGCTCTGCCTAAACTCCTCATACTCATTCACACCAATGGTCCTGCGTAATCCATCCATGGACACATCAGACTCCTCCGCCTTGGAACATTCGTCCAAGAAATAGCCCGAGTCAGAATTCTCTGCCTTAACAACAGCATCCCCACCTTTCTTCACATCTTGATCATAACCATTCTTGATAACATCACACTTTTTTCTCACACTCTTCATATCAATGGAGGAAGACTTAGTCTCCAAGATCACAGAGTTGTTATCAGAACTCTCCACTAGAGAATTCACCCCACCTTTACTCCCGTTATCCCTAGACAACATCATCAAACACATGGCCGCTTCCTCCTGCTCCTCCCCATCAATCTCAGAGACAGACGAAGAACCATCGGGGAAGGGGGAGTTCACTACGATCTTCCTAAACCTCTTGCTCTTCAAAGACCTAGTCCTGATTGCCCGGTCCTCATCCTCCATATCCGAATGGCTATCCATCACTAGTTTCTGGATCTCACTAGTCCAAGAATGATCATCTTTCATGCCCCTATCCTTGTCAGAGTGGCAAGCCATGTGCCCACACAATGCCTTGGACGACTGAAACCCTTTGCCACATTGCTTGCAAAACTTCTCTTGTAGCAGAGGGGAGCTTGAACCCACAGCCCTCCAACTCTTTCTAGGATTCTCTCTTAGGCCATAGCTAGACTGCCCATTTCCTAAATCAACAATTCTTGGATCACTCATTGTGCTTTGAATCCCACCTCTACCTCCACCACCAACACCAACAACTACAAATGATGGGAATTTCTTAATGTTGGGATCAAGTAGTTTATCATCAGATTCAGCAGAATTTGCAACTACACATGACCTCATATGGCCTCCTAGAGACTTCCCACAAGGGTATTTCTTGAAGCAAAACCTACAAACAAACCTCAATTCTTGTTCCTCATCCATCCTAGTTCAAACACCTCCAATCCAATTACTTAAACAAGAAACAGACAGAAATTCCCCCAAAAACCACACAATCAAGATTCAGCAAACCTCAAACTCAACTTAGATTTCTACAATAATGCAACATTTCCCTGATCTAGCAACATCAACGTGCAAAACAAACTCCCAAACATGAAAAAAGGCAAAATCAGGAATTATTGGCTGGGCATAGATCACAAAGACTATACCTTTAGTGAGAAAAACAGGATCAAACCACAGTGGTGAGATGTGACAGTACCCACAGCATAAAAATAAAGAGAAGAGAAGTGGATCAAAACACTCTTGGAATCCCAAATCGATGAAATTTCCACACACTCACACACACACAACAAAGAGAAGGAAGGCAAAAAAAGAAAAAGGCATATAAATGACAGCACCAATCCTATATTAATGTTGCAAGATTTAGAAGAAATTAATGTGGAAAAAATCAAAGTTTTGAACAGATGGGTCGCTAATGATGGGCTTGAAGTAGCCACAGCCTATCAAGATGAAGAAATAGAAACAGAACCCAGACTCTTTCTTCCCTATTTTTCTCCCACAACACA